>NW_027144029.1:0-43121 GCF_026170545.1 Melanerpes formicivorus | reverse complement strand
GGATCATTTTGACTGCCTCCAGAAGTTAGATCAGATGGCAAATTGGATTTGGTGCTAGGTCTTTCCCTTTAGGTTTTACCCCAACAATGTTTTCATTAGTTTCGCTCACTCTCGAAATCAAGCATTTTACAGCAGGTTGGAGCAGCCTGTATCTCAGCACAGGAATAAGGTAGGGAAGAATTCTAAGGATCATTTTGACTGCCTCCAGAAGTTAGATCAGATGGCAAATTGGATTTGGTGCTAGGTCTTTCCCTTTAGGTTTTACCCCAACAGTGTTTTCATTAGTTTCGCTCACTCTCGAAATCAAGCATTTTACAGCAGGTTGGAGCAGCCTGTATCTCAGCACAGGAATAAGGTAGGGAAGAATTCTAAGGCTCATTTTGACTGCCTCCAGAAGTTAGATCAGATGGCAAATTGGATTTGGTGCTAGGTCTTTCCCTTTAGGTTTTACCCCAACAATGTTTTCATTAGTTTCGCTCACTCTCGAAATCAAGCATTTTACAGCAGGTTGGAGCAGCCTGTATCTCAGCACAGGAATAAGGTAGGGAAGAATTCTAAGGATAATTTTGACTGCCTCCAGAAGTTAGATCAGATGGCAAATTGGATTTGGTGCTAGGTCTTTCCCTTTAGGTTTTACCCCAACAATGTTTTCATTAGTTTCGCTCACTCTCGAAATCAAGCATTTTACAGCAGGTTGGAGCAGCCTGTATCTCAGCACAGGAATAAGGTAGGGAAGAATTCTAAGGCTCATTTTGACTGCCTCCAGAAGTTAGATCAGATGGCAAATTGGATTTGGTGCTAGGTCTTTCCCTTTAGGTTTTACCCCAACATTGTTTTCATTAGTTTCGCTCACTCTCGAAATCAAGCATTTTACAGCAGGTTGGAGCAGCCTGTATCTCAGCACAGGAATAAGGTAGGGAAGAATTCAAATGCTCATTTTGACTGCCTCCAGAAGTTAGATCAGATGGCAAATTGGATTTGGTGCTAGGTCTTTCCCTTTAGGTTTTACCCCAACAATGTTTTCATTAGTTTCGCTCACTCTCGAAATCAAGCATTTTACAGCAGGTTGGAGCAGCCTGTATCTCAGCACAGGAATAAGGTAGGGAAGAATTCTAAGGCTCATTTTGACTGCCTCCAGAAGTTAGATCAGATGGCAAATTGGATTTGGTGCTAGGTCTTTCCCTTTAGGTTTTACCCCAACAATGTTTTCATTAGTTTCGCTCACTCTCGAAATCAAGCATTTTACAGCAGGTTGGAGCAGCCTGTATCTCAGCACAGGAATAAGGTAGGGAAGAATTCTAAGGCTCATTTTGACTGCCTCCAGAAGTTAGATCAGATGGCAAATTGGATTTGGTGCTAGGTCTTTCCCTTTAGGTTTTACCCCAACAATGTTTTCATTAGTTTCGCTCACTCTCGAAATCAAGCATTTTACAGCAGGTTGGAGCAGCCTGTATCTCAGCACAGGAATAAGGTAGGGAAGAATTCTAAGGATCATTTTGACTGCCTCCAGAAGTTAGATCAGATGGCAAATTGGATTTGGTGCTAGGTCTTTCCCTTTAGGTTTTACCCCAACAATGTTTTCATTAGTTTCGCTCACTCTCGAAATCAAGCATTTTACAGCAGGTTGGAGCAGCCTGTATCTCAGCACAGGAATAAGGTAGGGAAGAATTCTAAGGATCATTTTGACTGCCTCCAGAAGTTAGATCAGATGGCAAATTGGATTTGGTGCTAGGTCTTTCCCTTTAGGTTTTACCCCAACAATGTTTTCATTAGTTTCGCTCACTCTCGAAATCAAGCATTTTACAGCAGGTTGGAGCAGCCTGTATCTCAGCACAGGAATAAGGTAGGGAAGAATTCTAAGGCTCATTTTGACTGCCTCCAGAAGTTAGATCAGATGGCAAATTGGATTTGGTGCTAGGTCTTTCCCTTTAGGTTTTACCCCAACAATGTTTTCATTAGTTTCGCTCACTCTCGAAATCAAGCATTTTACAGCAGGTTGGAGCAGCCTGTATCTCAGCACAGGAATAAGGTAGGGAAGAATTCTAAGGATCATTTTGACTGCCTCCAGAAGTTAGATCAGATGGCAAATTGGATTTGGTGCTAGGTCTTTCCCTTTAGGTTTTACCCCAACAATGTTTTCATTAGTTTCGCTCACTCTCGAAATCAAGCATTTTACAGCAGGTTGGAGCAGCCTGTATCTCAGCACAGGAATAAGGTAGGGAAGAATTCTAAGGCTCATTTTGACTGCCTCCAGAAGTTAGATCAGATGGCAAATTGGATTTGGTGCTAGGTCTTTCCCTTTAGGTTTTACCCCAACAATGTTTTCATTAGTTTTGCTCACTCTCGAAATCAAGCATTTTACAGCAGGTTGGAGCAGCCTGTATCTCAGCACAGGAATAAGGTAGGGAAGAATTCTAAGGCTCATTTTGACTGCCTCCAGAAGTTAGATCAGATGGCAAATTGGATTTGGTGCTAGGTCTTTCCCTTTAGGTTTTACCCCAACAATGTTTTCATTAGTTTCGCTCACTCTCGAAATCAAGCATTTTACAGCAGGTTGGAGCAGCCTGTATCTCAGCACAGGAATAAGGTAGGGAAGAATTCTAAGGATCATTTTGACTGCCTCCAGAAGTTAGATCAGATGGCAAATTGGATTTGGTGCTAGGTCTTTCCCTTTAGGTTTTACCCCAACAATGTTTTCATTAGTTTCGCTCACTCTCGAAATCAAGCATTTTACAGCAGGTTGGAGCAGCCTGTATCTCAGCACAGGAATAAGGTAGGGAAGAATTCTAAGGCTCATTTTGACTGCCTCCAGAAGTTAGATCAGATGGCAAATTGGATTTGGTGCTAGGTCTTTCCCTTTAGGTTTTACCCCAACAATGTTTTCATTAGTTTCGCTCACTCTCGAAATCAAGCATTTTACAGCAGGTTGGAGCAGCCTGTATCTCAGCACAGGAATAAGGTAGGGAAGAATTCTAAGGCTCATTTTGACTGCCTCCAGAAGTTAGATCAGATGGCAAATTGGATTTGGTGCTAGGTCTTTCCCTTTAGGTTTTACCCCAACAATGTTTTCATTAGTTTCGCTCACTCTCGAAATCAAGCATTTTACAGCAGGTTGGAGCAGCCTGTATCTCAGCACAGGAATAAGGTAGGGAAGAATTCTAAGGCTCATTTTGACTGCCTCCAGAAGTTAGATCAGATGGCAAATTGGATTTGGTGCTAGGTCTTTCCCTTTAGGTTTTACCCCAACAATGTTTTCATTAGTTTCGCTCACTCTCGAAATCAAGCATTTTACAGCAGGTTGGAGCAGCCTGTATCTCAGCACAGGAATAAGGTAGGGAAGAATTCTAAGGATCATTTTGACTGCCTCCAGAAGTTAGATCAGATGGCAAATTGGATTTGGTGCTAGGTCTTTCCCTTTAGGTTTTACCCCAACAATGTTTTCATTAGTTTCGCTCACTCTCGAAATCAAGCATTTTACAGCAGGTTGGAGCAGCCTGTATCTCAGCACAGGAATAAGGTAGGGAAGAATTCTAAGGCTCATTTTGACTGCCTCCAGAAGTTAGATCAGATGGCAAATTGGATTTGGTGCTAGGTCTTTCCCTTTAGGTTTTACCCCAACAATGTTTTCATTAGTTTTGCTCACTCTCGAAATCAAGCATTTTACAGCAGGTTGGAGCAGCCTGTATCTCAGCACAGGAATAAGGTAGGGAAGAATTCTAAGGCTCATTTTGACTGCCTCCAGAAGTTAGATCAGATGGCAAATTGGATTTGGTGCTAGGTCTTTCCCTTTAGGTTTTACCCCAACAATGTTTTCATTAGTTTCGCTCACTCTCGAAATCAAGCATTTTACAGCAGGTTGGAGCAGCCTGTATCTCAGCACAGGAATAAGGTAGGGAAGAATTCTAAGGATCATTTTGACTGCCTCCAGAAGTTAGATCAGATGGCAAATTGGATTTGGTGCTAGGTCTTTCCCTTTAGGTTTTACCCCAACAATGTTTTCATTAGTTTCGCTCACTCTCGAAATCAAGCATTTTACAGCAGGTTGGAGCAGCCTGTATCTCAGCACAGGAATAAGGTAGGGAAGAATTCTAAGGCTCATTTTGACGGCCTCCAGAAGTTAGATCAGATGGCAAATTGGATTTGGTGCTAGGTCTTTCCCTTTAGGTTTTACCCCAACAATGTTTTCATTAGTTTTGCTCACTCTCGAAATCAAGCATTTTACAGCAGGTTGGAGCAGCCTGTATCTCAGCACAGGAATAAGGTAGGGAAGAATTCTAAGGATCATTTTGACTGCCTCCAGAAGTTAGATCAGATGGCAAATTGGATTTGGTGCTAGGTCTTTCCCTTTAGGTTTTACCCCAACAATGTTTTCATTAGTTTCGCTCACTCTCGAAATCAAGCATTTTACAGCAGGTTGGAGCAGCCTGTATCTCAGCACAGGAATAAGGTAGGGAAGAATTCTAAGGCTCATTTTGACTGCCTCCAGAAGTTAGATCAGATGGCAAATTGGATTTGGTGCTAGGTCTTTCCCTTTAGGTTTTACCCCAACAATGTTTTCATTAGTTTCGCTCACTCTCGAAATCAAGCATTTTACAGCAGGTTGGAGCAGCCTGTATCTCAGCACAGGAATAAGGTAGGGAAGAATTCAAATGCTCATTTTGACTGCCTCCAGAAGTTAGATCAGATGGCAAATTGGATTTGGTGCTAGGTCTTTCCCTTTAGGTTTTACCCCAACAATGTTTTCATTAGTTTCGCTCACTCTCGAAATCAAGCATTTTACAGCAGGTTGGAGCAGCCTGTATCTCAGCACAGGAATAAGGTAGGGAAGAATTCTAAGGCTCATTTTGACTGCCTCCAGAAGTTAGATCAGATGGCAAATTGGATTTGGTGCTAGGTCTTTCCCTTTAGGTTTTACCCCAACAATGTTTTCATTAGTTTCGCTCACTCTCGAAATCAAGCATTTTACAGCAGGTTGGAGCAGCCTGTATCTCAGCACAGGAATAAGGTAGGGAAGAATTCTAAGGATCATTTTGACTGCCTCCAGAAGTTAGATCAGATGGCAAATTGGATTTGGTGCTAGGTCTTTCCCTTTAGGTTTTACCCCAACAATGTTTTCATTAGTTTCGCTCACTCTCGAAATCAAGCATTTTACAGCAGGTTGGAGCAGCCTGTATCTCAGCACAGGAATAAGGTAGGGAAGAATTCTAAGGATCATTTTGACTGCCTCCAGAAGTTAGATCAGATGGCAAATTGGATTTGGTGCTAGGTCTTTCCCTTTAGGTTTTACCCCAACAATGTTTTCATTAGTTTCGCTCACTCTCGAAATCAAGCATTTTACAGCAGGTTGGAGCAGCCTGTATCTCAGCACAGGAATAAGGTAGGGAAGAATTCTAAGGCTCATTTTGACTGCCTCCAGAAGTTAGATCAGATGGCAAATTGGATTTGGTGCTAGGTCTTTCCCTTTAGGTTTTACCCCAACAATGTTTTCATTAGTTTCGCTCACTCTCGAAATCAAGCATTTTACAGCAGGTTGGAGCAGCCTGTATCTCAGCACAGGAATAAGGTAGGGAAGAATTCTAAGGCTCATTTTGACTGCCTCCAGAAGTTAGATCAGATGGCAAATTGGATTTGGTGCTAGGTCTTTCCCTTTAGGTTTTACCCCAACAATGTTTTCATTAGTTTCGCTCACTCTCGAAATCAAGCATTTTACAGCAGGTTGGAGCAGCCTGTATCTCAGCACAGGAATAAGGTAGGGAAGAATTCTAAGGATCATTTTGACTGCCTCCAGAAGTTAGATCAGATGGCAAATTGGATTTGGTGCTAGGTCTTTCCCTTTAGGTTTTACCCCAACAATGTTTTCATTAGTTTCGCTCACTCTCGAAATCAAGCATTTTACAGCAGGTTGGAGCAGCCTGTATCTCAGCACAGGAATAAGGTAGGGAAGAATTCTAAGGCTCATTTTGACTGCCTCCAGAAGTTAGATCAGATGGCAAATTGGATTTGGTGCTAGGTCTTTCCCTTTAGGTTTTACCCCAACAATGTTTTCATTAGTTTTGCTCACTCTCGAAATCAAGCATTTTACAGCAGGTTGGAGCAGCCTGTATCTCAGCACAGGAATAAGGTAGGGAAGAATTCTAAGGCTCATTTTGACTGCCTCCAGAAGTTAGATCAGATGGCAAATTGGATTTGGTGCTAGGTCTTTCCCTTTAGGTTTTACCCCAACAATGTTTTCATTAGTTTCGCTCACTCTCGAAATCAAGCATTTTACAGCAGGTTGGAGCAGCCTGTATCTCAGCACAGGAATAAGGTAGGGAAGAATTCTAAGGCTCATTTTGACTGCCTCCAGAAGTTAGATCAGATGGCAAATTGGATTTGGTGCTAGGTCTTTCCCTTTAGGTTTTACCCCAACAATGTTTTCATTAGTTTCGCTCACTCTCGAAATCAAGCATTTTACAGCAGGTTGGAGCAGCCTGTATCTCAGCACAGGAATAAGGTAGGGAAGAATTCTAAGGATCATTTTGACTGCCTCCAGAAGTTAGATCAGATGGCAAATTGGATTTGGTGCTAGGTCTTTCCCTTTAGATTTTACCCCAACAATGTTTTCATTAGTTTCGCTCACTCTCGAAATCAAGCATTTTACAGCAGGTTGGAGCAGCCTGTATCTCAGCACAGGAATAAGGTAGGGAAGAATTCTAAGGCTCATTTTGACTGCCTCCAGAAGTTAGATCAGATGGCAAATTGGATTTGGTGCTAGGTCTTTCCCTTTAGGTTTTACCCCAACAATGTTTTCATTAGTTTCGCTCACTCTCGAAATCAAGCATTTTACAGCAGGTTGGAGCAGCCTGTATCTCAGCACAGGAATAAGGTAGGGAAGAATTCAAATGCTCATTTTGACTGCCTCCAGAAGTTAGATCAGATGGCAAATTGGATTTGGTGCTAGGTCTTTCCCTTTAGGTTTTACCCCAACAATGTTTTCATTAGTTTCGCTCACTCTCGAAATCAAGCATTTTACAGCAGGTTGGAGCAGCCTGTATCTCAGCACAGGAATAAGGTAGGGAAGAATTCTAAGGCTCATTTTGACTGCCTCCAGAAGTTAGATCAGATGGCAAATTGGATTTGGTGCTAGGTCTTTCCCTTTAGGTTTTACCCCAACAATGTTTTCATTAGTTTCGCTCACTCTCGAAATCAAGCATTTTACAGCAGGTTGGAGCAGCCTGTATCTCAGCACAGGAATAAGGTAGGGAAGAATTCTAAGGATCATTTTGACTGCCTCCAGAAGTTAGATCAGATGGCAAATTGGATTTGGTGCTAGGTCTTTCCCTTTAGGTTTTACCCCAACAATGTTTTCATTAGTTTGGCTCACTCTCGAAATCAAGCATTTTACAGCAGGTTGGAGCAGCCTGTATCTCAGCACAGGAATAAGGTAGGGAAGAATTCTAAGGATCATTTTGACTGCCTCCAGAAGTTAGATCAGATGGCAAATTGGATTTGGTGCTAGGTCTTTCCCTTTAGGTTTTACCCCAACAATGTTTTCATTAGTTTCGCTCACTCTCGAAATCAAGCATTTTACAGCAGGTTGGAGCAGCCTGTATCTCAGCACAGGAATAAGGTAGGGAAGAATTCTAAGGCTCATTTTGACTGCCTCCAGAAGTTAGATCAGATGGCAAATTGGATTTGGTGCTAGGTCTTTCCCTTTAGGTTTTACCCCAACAATGTTTTCATTAGTTTCGCTCACTCTCGAAATCAAGCATTTTACAGCAGGTTGGAGCAGCCTGTATCTCAGCACAGGAATAAGGTAGGGAAGAATTCTAAGGATCATTTTGACTGCCTCCAGAAGTTAGATCAGATGGCAAATTGGATTTGGTGCTAGGTCTTTCCCTTTAGGTTTTACCCCAACAATGTTTTCATTAGTTTGGCTCACTCTCGAAATCAAGCATTTTACAGCAGGTTGGAGCAGCCTGTATCTCAGCACAGGAATAAGGTAGGGAAGAATTCTAAGGATCATTTTGACTGCCTCCAGAAGTTAGATCAGATGGCAAATTGGATTTGGTGCTAGGTCTTTCCCTTTAGGTTTTACCCCAACAATGTTTTCATTAGTTTCGCTCACTCTCGAAATCAAGCATTTTACAGCAGGTTGGAGCAGCCTGTATCTCAGCAAAGGAATAAGGTAGGGAAGAATTCTAAGGCTCATTTTGACTGCCTCCAGAAGTTAGATCAGATGGCAAATTGGATTTGGTGCTAGGTCTTTCCCTTTAGGTTTTACCCCAACAATGTTTTCATTAGTTTCGCTCACTCTCGAAATCAAGCATTTTACAGCAGGTTGGAGCAGCCTGTATCTCAGCACAGGAATAAGGTAGGGAAGAATTCTAAGGATCATTTTGACTGCCTCCAGAAGTTAGATCAGATGGCAAATTGGATTTGGTGCTAGGTCTTTCCCTTTAGGTTTTACCCCAACAATGTTTTCATTAGTTTCGCTCACTCTCGAAATCAAGCATTTTACAGCAGGTTGGAGCAGCCTGTATCTCAGCACAGGAATAAGGTAGGGAAGAATTCTAAGGCTCATTTTGACTGCCTCCAGAAGTTAGATCAGATGGCAAATTGGATTTGGTGCTAGGTCTTTCCCTTTAGGTTTTACCCCAACAATGTTTTCATTAGTTTCGCTCACTCTCGAAATCAAGCATTTTACAGCAGGTTGGAGCAGCCTGTATCTCAGCACAGGAATAAGGTAGGGAAGAATTCTAAGGATCATTTTGACTGCCTCCAGAAGTTAGATCAGATGGCAAATTGGATTTGGTGCTAGGTCTTTCCCTTTAGATTTTACCCCAACAATGTTTTCATTAGTTTCGCTCACTCTCGAAATCAAGCATTTTACAGCAGGTTGGAGCAGCCTGTATCTCAGCACAGGAATAAGGTAGGGAAGAATTCTAAGGCTCATTTTGACTGCCTCCAGAAGTTAGATCAGATGGCAAATTGGATTTGGTGCTAGGTCTTTCCCTTTAGGTTTTACCCCAACAATGTTTTCATTAGTTTCGCTCACTCTCGAAATCAAGCATTTTACAGCAGGTTGGAGCAGCCTGTATCTCAGCACAGGAATAAGGTAGGGAAGAATTCAAATGCTCATTTTGACTGCCTCCAGAAGTTAGATCAGATGGCAAATTGGATTTGGTGCTAGGTCTTTCCCTTTAGGTTTTACCCCAACAATGTTTTCATTAGTTTGGCTCACTCTCGAAATCAAGCATTTTACAGCAGGTTGGAGCAGCCTGTATCTCAGCACAGGAATAAGGTAGGGAAGAATTCTAAGGCTCATTTTGACTGCCTCCAGAAGTTAGATCAGATGGCAAATTGGATTTGGTGCTAGGTCTTTCCCTTTAGGTTTTACCCCAACAATGTTTTCATTAGTTTCGCTCACTCTCGAAATCAAGCATTTTACAGCAGGTTGGAGCAGCCTGTATCTCAGCACAGGAATAAGGTAGGGAAGAATTCTAAGGCTCATTTTGACTGCCTCCAGAAGTTAGATCAGATGGCAAATTGGATTTGGTGCTAGGTCTTTCCCTTTAGGTTTTACCCCAACAATGTTTTCATTAGTTTCGCTCACTCTCGAAATCAAGCATTTTACAGCAGGTTGGAGCAGCCTGTATCTCAGCACAGGAATAAGGTAGGGAAGAATTCAAATGCTCATTTTGACTGCCTCCAGAAGTTAGATCAGATGGCAAATTGGATTTGGTGCTAGGTCTTTCCCTTTAGGTTTTACCCCAACAATGTTTTCATTAGTTTCGCTCACTCTCGAAATCAAGCATTTTACAGCAGGTTGGAGCAGCCTGTATCTCAGCACAGGAATAAGGTAGGGAAGAATTCTAAGGATCATTTTGACTGCCTCCAGAAGTTAGATCAGATGGCAAATTGGATTTGGTGCTAGGTCTTTCCCTTTAGGTTCTACCCCAACAATGTTTTCATTAGTTTCGCTCACTCTCGAAATCAAGCATTTTACAGCAGGTTGGAGCAGCCTGTATCTCAGCACAGGAATAAGGTAGGGAAGAATTCTAAGGATCATTTTGACTGCCTCCAGAAGTTAGATCAGATGGCAAATTGGATTTGGTGCTAGGTCTTTCCCTTTAGGTTTTACCCCAACAATGTTTTCATTAGTTTGGCTCACTCTCGAAATCAAGCATTTTACAGCAGGTTGGAGCAGCCTGTATCTCAGCACAGGAATAAGGTAGGGAAGAATTCTAAGGATCATTTTGACTGCCTCCAGAAGTTAGATCAGATGGCAAATTGGATTTGGTGCTAGGTCTTTCCCTTTAGGTTTTACCCCAACAATGTTTTCATTAGTTTCGCTCACTCTCGAAATCAAGCATTTTACAGCAGGTTGGAGCAGCCTGTATCTCAGCACAGGAATAAGGTAGGGAAGAATTCTAAGGATCATTTTGACTGCCTCCAGAAGTTAGATCAGATGGCAAATTGGATTTGGTGCTAGGTCTTTCCCTTTAGGTTTTACCGCAACAATGTTTTCATTAGTTTCGCTCACTCTCGAAATCAAGCATTTTACAGCAGGTTGGAGCAGCCTGTATCTCAGCACAGGAATAAGGTAGGGAAGAATTCTAAGGATCATTTTGACTGCCTCCAGAAGTTAGATCAGATGGCAAATTGGATTTGGTGCTAGGTCTTTCCCTTTAGGTTTTACCCCAACAATGTTTTCATTAGTTTCGCTCACTCTCGAAATCAAGCATTTTACAGCAGGTTGGAGCAGCCTGTATCTCAGCACAGGAATAAGGTAGGGAAGAATTCTAAGGCTCATTTTGACTGCCTCCAGAAGTTAGATCAGATGGCAAATTGGATTTGGTGCTAGGTCTTTCCCTTTAGGTTTTACCCCAACAATGTTTTCATTAGTTTCGCTCACTCTCGAAATCAAGCATTTTACAGCAGGTTGGAGCAGCCTGTATCTCAGCACAGGAATAAGGTAGGGAAGAATTCTAAGGCTCATTTTGACTGCCTCCAGAAGTTAGATCAGATGGCAAATTGGATTTGGTGCTAGGTCTTTCCCTTTAGGTTTTACCCCAACAATGTTTTCATTAGTTTCGCTCACTCTCGAAATCAAGCATTTTACAGCAGGTTGGAGCAGCCTGTATCTCAGCAAAGGAATAAGGTAGGGAAGAATTCTAAGGATCATTTTGACTGCCTCCAGAAGTTAGATCAGATGGCAAATTGGATTTGGTGCTAGGTCTTTCCCTTTAGGTTTTACCGCAACAATGTTTTCATTAGTTTCGCTCACTCTCGAAATCAAGCATTTTACAGCAGGTTGGAGCAGCCTGTATCTCAGCACAGGAATAAGGTAGGGAAGAATTCTAAGGATCATTTTGACTGCCTCCAGAAGTTAGATCAGATGGCAAATTGGATTTGGTGCTAGGTCTTTCCCTTTAGGTTTTACCCCAACAATGTTTTCATTAGTTTGGCTCACTCTCGAAATCAAGCATTTTACAGCAGGTTGGAGCAGCCTGTATCTCAGCACAGGAATAAGGTAGGGAAGAATTCTAAGGATCATTTTGACTGCCTCCAGAAGTTAGATCAGATGGCAAATTGGATTTGGTGCTAGGTCTTTCCCTTTAGGTTTTACCCCAACAATGTTTTCATTAGTTTGGCTCACTCTCGAAATCAAGCATTTTACAGCAGGTTGGAGCAGCCTGTATCTCAGCACAGGAATAAGGTAGGGAAGAATTCTAAGGCTCATTTTGACTGCCTCCAGAAGTTAGATCAGATGGCAAATTGGATTTGGTGCTAGGTCTTTCCCTTTAGGTTTTACCCCAACAATGTTTTCATTAGTTTCGCTCACTCTCGAAATCAAGCATTTTACAGCAGGTTGGAGCAGCCTGTATCTCAGCAAAGGAATAAGGTAGGGAAGAATTCTAAGGATCATTTTGACTGCCTCCAGAAGTTAGATCAGATGGCAAATTGGATTTGGTGCTAGGTCTTTCCCTTTAGGTTTTACCGCAACAATGTTTTCATTAGTTTCGCTCACTCTCGAAATCAAGCATTTTACAGCAGGTTGGAGCAGCCTGTATCTCAGCACAGGAATAAGGTAGGGAAGAATTCTAAGGATCATTTTGACTGCCTCCAGAAGTTAGATCAGATGGCAAATTGGATTTGGTGCTAGGTCTTTCCCTTTAGGTTTTACCCCAACAATGTTTTCATTAGTTTGGCTCACTCTCGAAATCAAGCATTTTACAGCAGGTTGGAGCAGCCTGTATCTCAGCACAGGAATAAGGTAGGGAAGAATTCTAAGGATCATTTTGACTGCCTCCAGAAGTTAGATCAGATGGCAAATTGGATTTGGTGCTAGGTCTTTCCCTTTAGGTTTTACCCCAACAATGTTTTCATTAGTTTCGCTCACTCTCGAAATCAAGCATTTTACAGCAGGTTGGAGCAGCCTGTATCTCAGCACAGGAATAAGGTAGGGTAGAATTCTAAGGATCATTTTGACTGCCTCCAGAAGTTAGATCAGATGGCAAATTGGATTTGGTGCTAGGTCTTTCCCTTTAGGTTTTACCCCAACAATGTTTTCATTAGTTTCGCTCACTCTCGCAATCAAGCATTTTACAGCAGGTTGGAGCAGCCTGTATCTCAGCACAGGAATAAGGTAGGGAAGAATTCTAAGGATCATTTTGACTGCCTCCAGAAGTTAGATCAGATGGCAAATTGGATTTGGTGCTAGGTCTTTCCCTTTAGGTTTTACCCCAACAATGTTTTCATTAGTTTCGCTCACTCTCGAAATCAAGCATTTTACAGCAGGTTGGAGCAGCCTGTATCTCAGCACAGGAATAAGGTAGGGAAGAATTCTAAGGATCATTTTGACTGCCTCCAGAAGTTAGATCAGATGGCAAATTGGATTTGGTGCTAGGTCTTTCCCTTTAGGTTTTACCCCAACAATGTTTTCATTAGTTTCGCTCACTCTCGAAATCAAGCATTTTACAGCAGGTTGGAGCAGCCTGTATCTCAGCACAGGAATAAGGTAGGGAAGAATTCTAAGGCTCATTTTGACTGCCTCCAGAAGTTAGATCAGATGGCAAATTGGATTTGGTGCTAGGTCTTTCCCTTTAGGTTTTACCCCAACAATGTTTTCATTAGTTTCGCTCACGCTCGAAATCAAGCATTTTACAGCAGGTTGGAGCAGCCTGTATCTCAGCACAGGAATAAGGTAGGGAAGAATTCTAAGGCTCATTTTGACTGCCTCCAGAAGTTAGATCAGATGGCAAATTGGATTTGGTGCTAGGTCTTTCCCTTTAGGTTTTACCCCAACAATGTTTTCATTAGTTTCGCTCACTCTCGAAATCAAGCATTTTACAGCAGGTTGGAGCAGCCTGTATCTCAGCACAGAAATAAGGTAGGGAAGAATTCTAAGGCTCATTTTGACTGCCTCCAGAAGTTAGATCAGATGGCAAATTGGATTTGGTGCTAGGTCTTTCCCTTTAGGTTTTACCCCAACAATGTTTTCATTAGTTTCGCTCACTCTCGAAATCAAGCATTTTACAGCAGGTTGGAGCAGCCTGTATCTCAGCACAGGAATAAGGTAGGGAAGAATTCTAAGGCTCATTTTGACTGCCTCCAGAAGTTAGATCAGATGGCAAATTGGATTTGGTGCTAGGTCTTTCCCTTTAGGTTTTACCCCAACAATGTTTTCATTAGTTTCGCTCACTCTCGAAATCAAGCATTTTACAGCAGGTTGGAGCAGCCTGTATCTCAGCACAGGAATAAGGTAGGGAAGAATTCTAAGGCTCATTTTGACTGCCTCCAGAAGTTAGATCCGATGGCAAATTGGATTTGGTGCTAGGTCTTTCCCTTTAGGTTTTACCCCAACAATGTTTTCATTAGTTTCGCTCACTCTCGAAATCAAGCATTTTACAGCAGGTTGGAGCAGCCTGTATCTCAGCACAGGAATAAGGTAGGGAAGAATTCTAAGGCTCATTTTGACTGCCTCCAGAAGTTAGATCAGATGGCAAATTGGATTTGGTGCTAGGTCTTTCCCTTTAGGTTTTACCCCAACAATGTTTTCATTAGTTTCGCTCACTCTCGAAATCAAGCATTTTACAGCAGGTTGGAGCAGCCTGTATCTCAGCACAGGAATAAGGTAGGGAAGAATTCTAAGGCTCATTTTGACTGCCTCCAGAAGTTAGATCAGATGGCAAATTGGATTTGGTGCTAGGTCTTTCCCTTTAGGTTTTACCCCAACAATGTTTTCATTAGTTTCGCTCACTCTCGAAATCAAGCATTTTACAGCAGGTTGGAGCAGCCTGTATCTCAGCACAGGAATAAGGTAGGGAAGAATTCTAAGGCTCATTTTGACTGCCTCCAGAAGTTAGATCAGATGGCAAATTGGATTTGGTGCTAGGTCTTTCCCTTTAGGTTTTACCCCAACAATGTTTTCATTAGTTTCGCTCACTCTCGAAATCAAGCATTTTACAGCAGGTTGGAGCAGCCTGTATCTCAGCACAGGAATAAGGTAGGGAAGAATTCTAAGGCTCATTTTGACTGCCTCCAGAAGTTAGATCAGATGGCAAATTGGATTTGGTGCTAGGTCTTTCCCTTTAGGTTTTACCCCAACAATGTTTTCATTAGTTTCGCTCACTCTCGAAATCAAGCATTTTACAGCAGGTTGGAGCAGCCTGTATCTCAGCACAGGAATAAGGTAGGGAAGAATTCTAAGGCTCATTTTGACTGCCTCCAGAAGTTAGATCAGATGGCAAATTGGATTTGGTGCTAGGTCTTTCCCTTTAGGTTTTACCCCAACAATGTTTTCATTAGTTTCGCTCACTCTCGAAATCAAGCATTTTACAGCAGGTTGGAGCAGCCTGTATCTCAGCACAGGAATAAGGTAGGGAAGAATTCTAAGGCTCATTTTGACTGCCTCCAGAAGTTAGATCAGATGGCAAATTGGATTTGGTGCTAGGTCTTTCCCTTTAGGTTTTACCCCAACAATGTTTTCATTAGTTTCGCTCACGCTCGAAATCAAGCATTTTACAGCAGGTTGGAGCAGCCTGTATCTCAGCACAGGAATAAGGTAGGGAAGAATTCTAAGGCTCATTTTGACTGCCTCCAGAAGTTAGATCAGATGGCAAATTGGATTTGGTGCTAGGTCTTTCCCTTTAGGTTTTACCCCAACAATGTTTTCATTAGTTTCGCTCACTCTCGAAATCAAGCATTTTACAGCAGGTTGGAGCAGCCTGTATCTCAGCACAGGAATAAGGTAGGGAAGAATTCTAAGGCTCATTTTGACTGCCTCCAGAAGTTAGATCAGATGCAAATTGGATTTGGTGCTAGGTCTTTCCCTTTAGGTTTTACCCCAACAATGTTTTCATTAGTTTCGCTCACTCTCGAAATCAAGCATTTTACAGCAGGTTGGAGCAGCCTGTATCTCAGCACAGGAATAAGGTAGGGAAGAATTCTAAGGATCATTTTGACTGCCTCCAGAAGTTAGATCAGATGGCAAATTGGATTTGGTGCTAGGTCTTTCCCTTTAGGTTTTACCCCAACAATGTTTTCATTAGTTTCGCTCACTCTCGAAATCAAGCATTTTACAGCAGGTTGGAGCAGCCTGTATCTCAGCACAGGAATAAGGTAGGGAAGAATTCTAAGGCTCATTTTGACTGCCTCCAGAAGTTAGATCAGATGGCAAATTGGATTTGGTGCTAGGTCTTTCCCTTTAGGTTTTACCCCAACAATGTTTTCATTAGTTTCGCTCACTCTCGAAATCAAGCATTTTACAGCAGGTTGGAGCAGCCTGTATCTCAGCACAGGAATAAGGTAGGGAAGAATTCTAAGGCTCATTTTGACTGCCTCCAGAAGTTAGATCAGATGGCAAATTGGATTTGGTGCTAGGTCTTTCCCTTTAGGTTTTACCCCAACAATGTTTTCATTAGTTTCGCTCACTCTCGAAATCAAGCATTTTACAGCAGGTTGGAGCAGCCTGTATCTCAGCACAGGAATAAGGTAGGGAAGAATTCTAAGGATCATTTTGACTGCCTCCAGAAGTTAGATCAGGTGGCAAATTGGATTTGGTGCTAGGTCTTTCCCTTTAGGTTTTACCCCAACAATGTTTTCATTAGTTTCGCTCACTCTCGAAATCAAGCATTTTACAGCAGGTTGGAGCAGCCTGTATCTCAGCACAGGAATAAGGTAGGGAAGAATTCTAAGGCTCATTTTGACTGCCTCCAGAAGTTAGATCAGATGGCAAATTGGATTTGGTGCTAGGTCTTTCCCTTTAGGTTTTACCCCAACAATGTTTTCATTAGTTTGGCTCACTCTCGAAATCAAGCATTTTACAGCAGGTTGGAGCAGCCTGTATCTCAGCACAGGAATAAGGTAGGGAAGAATTCTAAGGCTCATTTTGACTGCCTCCAGAAGTTAGATCAGATGGCAAATTGGATTTGGTGCTAGGTCTTTCCCTTTAGGTTTTACCCCAACAATGTTTTCATTAGTTTCGCTCACTCTCGAAATCAAGCATTTTACAGCAGGTTGGAGCAGCCTGTATCTCAGCACAGGAATAAGGTAGGGAAGAATTCTAAGGCTCATTTTGACTGCCTCCAGAAGTTAGATCAGATGGCAAATTGGATTTGGTGCTAGGTCTTTCCCTTTAGGTTTTACCCCAACAATGTTTTCATTAGTTTTGCTCACTCTCGAAATCAAGCATTTTACAGCAGGTTGGAGCAGCCTGTATCTCAGCACAGGAATAAGGTAGGGAAGAATTCTAAGGCTCATTTTGACTGCCTCCAGAAGTTAGATCAGATGGCAAATTGGATTTGGTGCTAGGTCTTTCCCTTTAGGTTTTACCCCAACAATGTTTTCATTAGTTTCGCTCACTCTCGAAATCAAGCATTTTACAGCAGGTTGGAGCAGCCTGTATCTCAGCACAGGAATAAGGTAGGGAAGAATTCTAAGGATCATTTTGACTGCCTCCAGAAGTTAGATCAGATGGCAAATTGGATTTGGTGCTAGGTCTTTCCCTTTAGGTTTTACCCCAACAATGTTTTCATTAGTTTCGCTCACTCTCGAAATCAAGCATTTTACAGCAGGTTGGAGCAGCCTGTATCTCAGCACAGGAATAAGGTAGGGAAGAATTCTAAGGCTCATTTTGACTGCCTCCAGAAGTTAGATCAGATGGCAAATTGGATTTGGTGCTAGGTCTTTCCCTTTAGGTTTTACCCCAACAATGTTTTCATTAGTTTCGCTCACTCTCGAAATCAAGCATTTTACAGCAGGTTGGAGCAGCCTGTATCTCAGCACAGGAATAAGGTAGGGAAGAATTCAAAGGCTCATTTTGACTGCCTCCAGAAGTTAGATCAGATGGCAAATTGGATTTGGTGCTAGGTCTTTCCCTTTAGGTTTTACCCCAACAATGTTTTCATTAGTTTCGCTCACTCTCGAAATCAAGCATTTTACAGCAGGTTGGAGCAGCCTGTATCTCAGCACAGGAATAAGGTAGGGAAGAATTCTAAGGCTCATTTTGACTGCCTCCAGAAGTTAGATCAGATGGCAAATTGGATTTGGTGCTAGGTCTTTCCTTTAGGTTTTACCCCAACAATGTTTTCATTAGTTTCGCTCACTCTCGAAATCAAGCATTTTACAGCAGGTTGGAGCAGCCTGTATCTCAGCACAGGAATAAGGTAGGGAAGAATTCTAAGGATCATTTTGACTGCCTCCAGAAGTTAGATCAGATGGCAAATTGGATTTGGTGCTAGGTCTTTCCCTTTAGGTTTTACCCCAACAATGTTTTCATTAGTTTCGCTCACTCTCGAAATCAAGCATTTTACAGCAGGTTGGAGCAGCCTGTATCTCAGCACAGGAATAAGGTAGGGAAGAATTCTAAGGATCATTTTGACTGCCTCCAGAAGTTAGATCAGATGGCAAATTGGATTTGGTGCTAGGTCTTTCCCTTTAGGTTTTACCCCAACAATGTTTTCATTAGTTTCGCTCACTCTCGAAATCAAGCATTTTACAGCAGGTTGGAGCAGCCTGTATCTCAGCACAGGAATAAGGTAGGGAAGAATTCTAAGGCTCATTTTGACTGCCTCCAGAAGTTAGATCAGATGGCAAATTGGATTTGGTGCTAGGTCTTTCCCTTTAGGTTTTACCCCAACAATGTTTTCATTTAGTTTCGCTCACTCTCGAAATCAAGCATTTTACAGCAGGTTGGAGCAGCCTGTATCTCAGCACAGGAATAAGGTAGGGAAGAATTCTAAGGATCATTTTGACTGCCTCCAGAAGTTAGATCAGATGGCAAATTGGATTTGGTGCTAGGTCTTTCCCTTTAGGTTTTACCCCAACAATGTTTTCATTAGTTTCGCTCACTCTCGAAATCAAGCATTTTACAGCAGGTTGGAGCAGCCTGTATCTCAGCACAGGAATAAGGTAGGGAAGAATTCTAAGGCTCATTTTGACTGCCTCCAGAAGTTAGATCAGATGGCAAATTGGATTTGGTGCTAGGTCTTTCCCTTTAGGTTTTACCCCAACAATGTTTTCATTAGTTTCGCTCACTCTCGAAATCAAGCATTTTACAGCAGGTTGGAGCAGCCTGTATCTCAGCACAGGAATAAGGTAGGGAAGAATTCTAAGGATCATTTTGACTGCCTCCAGAAGTTAGATCAGATGGCAAATTGGATTTGGTGCTAGGTCTTTCCCTTTAGGTTTTACCCCAACAATGTTTTCATTAGTTTCGCTCACTCTCTAAATCAAGCATTTTACAGCAGGTTGGAGCAGCCTGTATCTCAGCACAGGAATAAGGTAGGGAAGAATTCTAAGGCTCATTTTGACTGCCTCCAGAAGTTAGATCAGATGGCAAATTGGATTTGGTGCTAGGTCTTTCCCTTTAGGTTTTACCCCAACAATGTTTTCATTAGTTTCGCTCACTCTCGAAATCAAGCATTTTACAGCAGGTTGGAGCAGCCTGTATCTCAGCACAGGAATAAGGTAGGGAAGAATTCTAAGGCTCATTTTGACTGCCTCCAGAAGTTAGATCAGATGGCAAATTGGATTTGGTGCTAGGTCTTTCCCTTTAGGTTTTACCCCAACAATGTTTTCATTAGTTTCGCTCACTCTCGAAATCAAGCATTTTACAGCAGGTTGGAGCAGCCTGTATCTCAGCACAGGAATAAGGTAGGGAAGAATTCTAAGGATCATTTTGACTGCCTCCAGAAGTTAGATCAGATGGCAAATTGGATTTGGTGCTAGGTCTTTCCCTTTAGGTTTTACCCCAACAATGTTTTCATTAGTTTCGCTCACTCTCGAAATCAAGCATTTTACAGCAGGTTGGAGCAGCCTGTATCTCAGCACAGGAATAAGGTAGGGAAGAATTCTAAGGCTCATTTTGACTGCCTCCAGAAGTTAGATCAGATGGCAAATTGGATTTGGTGCTAGGTCTTTCCCTTTAGGTTTTACCCCAACAATGTTTTCATTAGTTTCGCTCACGCTCGAAATCAAGCATTTTACAGCAGGTTGGAGCAGCCTGTATCTCAGCACAGGAATAAGGTAGGGAAGAATTCTAAGGCTCATTTTGACTGCCTCCAGAAGTTAGATCAGATGGCAAATTGGATTTGGTGCTAGGTCTTTCCCTTTAGGTTTTACCCCAACAATGTTTTCATTAGTTTCGCTCACTCTCGAAATCAAGCATTTTACAGCAGGTTGGAGCAGCCTGTATCTCAGCACAGGAATAAGGTAGGGAAGAATTCTAAGGATCATTTTGACTGCCTCCAGAAGTTAGATCAGATGGCAAATTGGATTTGGTGCTAGGTCTTTCCCTTTAGGTTTTACCCCAACAATGTTTTCATTAGTTTCGCTCACTCTCGAAATCAAGCA
Source organism: Melanerpes formicivorus (assembly GCF_026170545.1). Classification (NCBI taxonomy): domain Eukaryota; kingdom Metazoa; phylum Chordata; class Aves; order Piciformes; family Picidae; genus Melanerpes; species Melanerpes formicivorus. The sequence goes on along the minus strand of NW_027144029.1, from coordinate 23,282 downwards.
TTTTACAGCAGGTTGGAGCAGCCTGTATCTCAGCACAGGAATAAGGTAGGGAAGAATTCTAAGGCTCATTTTGACTGCCTCCAGAAGTTAGATCAGATGGCAAATTGGATTTGGTGCTAGGTCTTTCCCTTTAGGTTTTACCCCAACAATGTTTTCATTAGTTTCGCTCACTCTCGAAATCAAGCATTTTACAGCAGGTTGGAGCAGCCTGTATCTCAGCACAGGAATAAGGTAGGGAAGAATTCTAAGGATCATTTTGACTGCCTCCAGAAGTTAGATCAGATGGCAAATTGGATTTGGTGCTAGGTCTTTCCCTTTAGGTTTTACCCCAACAATGTTTTCATTAGTTTCGCTCACTCTCGAAATCAAGCATTTTACAGCAGGTTGGAGCAGCCTGTATCTCAGCACAGGAATAAGGTAGGGAAGAATTCTAAGGATCATTTTGACTGCCTCCAGAAGTTAGATCAGATGGCAAATTGGATTTGGTGCTAGGTCTTTCCCTTTAGGTTTTACCCCAACAATGTTTTCATTAGTTTCGCTCACTCTCGAAATCAAGCATTTTACAGCAGGTTGGAGCAGCCTGTATCTCAGCACAGGAATAAGGTAGGGAAGAATTCTAAGGCTCATTTTGACTGCCTCCAGAAGTTAGATCAGATGGCAGATTGGATTTGGTGCTAGGTCTTTCCCTTTAGGTTTTACCCCAACAATGTTTTCATTAGTTTGGCTCACTCTCGAAATCAAGCATTTTACAGCAGGTTGGAGCAGCCTGTATCTCAGCACAGGAATAAGGTAGGGAAGAATTCTAAGGCTCATTTTGACTGCCTCCAGAAGTTAGATCAGATGGCAAATTGGATTTGGTGCTAGGTCTTTCCCTTTAGGTTTTACCCCAACAATGTTTTCATTAGTTTCGCTCACTCTCGAAATCAAGCATTTTACAGCAGGTTGGAGCAGCCTGTATCTCAGCACAGGAATAAGGTAGGGAAGAATTCTAAGGCTCATTTTGACTGCCTCCAGAAGTTAGATCAGATGGCAAATTGGATTTGGTGCTAGGTCTTTCCCTTTAGGTTTTACCCCAACAATGTTTTCATTAGTTTCGCTCACTCTCGAAATCAAGCATTTTACAGCAGGTTGGAGCAGCCTGTATCTCAGCACAGGAATAAGGTAGGGAAGAATTCTAAGGCTCATTTTGACTGCCTCCAGAAGTTAGATCAGATGGCAAATTGGATTTGGTGCTAGGTCTTTCCCTTTAGGTTTTACCCCAACAATGTTTTCATTAGTTTCGCTCACTCTCGAAATCAAGCATTTTACAGCAGGTTGGAGCAGCCTGTATCTCAGCACAGGAATAAGGTAGGGAAGAATTCTAAGGCTCATTTTGACTGCCTCCAGAAGTTAGATCAGATGGCAAATTGGATTTGGTGCTAGGTCTTTCCCTTTAGGTTTTACCCCAACAATGTTTTCATTAGTTTCGCTCACTCTCGAAATCAAGCATTTTACAGCAGGTTGGAGCAGCCTGTATCTCAGCACAGGAATAAGGTAGGGAAGAATTCTAAGGATCATTTTGACTGCCTCCAGAAGTTAGATCAGATGGCAAATTGGATTTGGTGCTAGGTCTTTCCCTTTAGGTTTTACCCCAACAATGTTTTCATTAGTTTCGCTCACTCTCGAAATCAAGCATTTTACAGCAGGTTGGAGCAGCCTGTATCTCAGCACAGGAATAAGGTAGGGAAGAATTCTAAGGATCATTTTGACTGCCTCCAGAAGTTAGATCAGATGGCAAATTGGATTTGGTGCTAGGTCTTTCCCTTTAGGTTTTACCCCAACAATGTTTTCATTAGTTTCGCTCACTCTCGAAATCAAGCATTTTACAGCAGGTTGGAGCAGCCTGTATCTCAGCACAGGAATAAGGTAGGGAAGAATTCTAAGGCTCATTTTGACTGCCTCCAGAAGTTAGATCAGATGGCAGATTGGATTTGGTGCTAGGTCTTTCCCTTTAGGTTTTACCCCAACAATGTTTTCATTAGTTTGGCTCACTCTCGAAATCAAGCATTTTACAGCAGGTTGGAGCAGCCTGTATCTCAGCACAGGAATAAGGTAGGGAAGAATTCTAAGGCTCATTTTGACTGCCTCCAGAAGTTAGATCAGATGGCAAATTGGATTTGGTGCTAGGTCTTTCCCTTTAGGTTTTACCCCAACAATGTTTTCATTAGTTTCGCTCACTCTCGAAATCAAGCATTTTACAGCAGGTTGGAGCAGCCTGTATCTCAGCACAGGAATAAGGTAGGGAAGAATTCTAAGGCTCATTTTGACTGCCTCCAGAAGTTAGATCAGATGGCAAATTGGATTTGGTGCTAGGTCTTTCCCTTTAGGTTTTACCCCAACAATGTTTTCATTAGTTTCGCTCACTCTCGAAATCAAGCATTTTACAGCAGGTTGGAGCAGCCTGTATCTCAGCACAGGAATAAGGTAGGGAAGAATTCTAAGGCTCATTTTGACTGCCTCCAGAAGTTAGATCAGATGGCAAATTGGATTTGGTGCTAGGTCTTTCCCTTTAGGTTTTACCCCAACAATGTTTTCATTAGTTTCGCTCACTCTCGAAATCAAGCATTTTACAGCAGGTTGGAGCAGCCTGTATCTCAGCACAGGAATAAGGTAGGGAAGAATTCTAAGGCTCATTTTGACTGCCTCCAGAAGTTAGATCAGATGGCAAATTGGATTTGGTGCTAGGTCTTTCCCTTTAGGTTTTACCCCAACAATGTTTTCATTAGTTTCGCTCACTCTCGAAATCAAGCATTTTACAGCAGGTTGGAGCAGCCTGTATCTCAGCACAGGAATAAGGTAGGGAAGAATTCTAAGGATCATTTTGACTGCCTCCAGAAGTTAGATCAGATGGCAAATTGGATTTGGTGCTAGGTCTTTCCCTTTAGGTTTTACCCCAACAATGTTTTCATTAGTTTCGCTCACTCTCGAAATCAAGCATTTTACAGCAGGTTGGAGCAGCCTGTATCTCAGCACAGGAATAAGGTAGGGAAGAATTCTAAGGATCATTTTGACTGCCTCCAGAAGTTAGATCAGATGGCAAATTGGATTTGGTGCTAGGTCTTTCCCTTTAGGTTTTACCCCAACAATGTTTTCATTAGTTTCGCTCACTCTCGAAATCAAGCATTTTACAGCAGGTTGGAGCAGCCTGTATCTCAGCACAGGAATAAGGTAGGGAAGAATTCTAAGGCTCATTTTGACTGCCTCCAGAAGTTAGATCAGATGGCAAATTGGATTTGGTGCTAGGTCTTTCCCTTTAGGTTTTACCCCAACAATGTTTTCATTAGTTTCGCTCACTCTCGAAATCAAGCATTTTACAGCAGGTTGGAGCAGCCTGTATCTCAGCACAGGAATAAGGTAGGGAAGAATTCTAAGGATCATTTTGACTGCCTCCAGAAGTTAGATCAGATGGCAAATTGGATTTGGTGCTAGGTCTTTCCCTTTAGGTTTTACCCCAACAATGTTTTCATTAGTTTCGCTCACTCTCGAAATCAAGCATTTTACAGCAGGTTGGAGCAGCCTGTATCTCAGCACAGGAATAAGGTAGGGAAGAATTCTAAGGATCATTTTGACTGCCTCCAGAAGTTAGATCAGATGGCAAATTGGATTTGGTGCTAGGTCTTTCCCTTTAGGTTTTACCCCAACAATGTTTTCATTAGTTTCGCTCACTCTCGAAATCAAGCATTTTACAGCAGGTTGGAGCAGCCTGTATCTCAGCACAGGAATAAGGTAGGGAAGAATTCTAAGGATCATTTTGACTGCCTCCAGAAGTTAGATCAGATGGCAAATTGGATTTGGTGCTAGGTCTTTCCCTTTAGGTTTTACCCCAACAATGTTTTCATTAGTTTCGCTCACTCTCGAAATCAAGCATTTTACAGCAGGTTGGAGCAGCCTGTATCTCAGCACAGGAATAAGGTAGGGAAGAATTCTAAGGCTCATTTTGACTGCCTCCAGAAGTTAGATCAGATGGCAAATTGGATTTGGTGCTAGGTCTTTCCCTTTAGGTTTTACCCCAACAATGTTTTCATTAGTTTCGCTCACTCTCGAAATCAAGCATTTTACAGCAGGTTGGAGCAGCCTGTATCTCAGCACAGGAATAAGGTAGGGAAGAATTCTAAGGATCATTTTGACTGCCTCCAGAAGTTAGATCAGATGGCAAATTGGATTTGGTGCTAGGTCTTTCCCTTTAGGTTTTACCCCAACAATGTTTTCATTAGTTTCGCTCACTCTCGAAATCAAGCATTTTACAGCAGGTTGGAGCAGCCTGTATCTCAGCACAGGAATAAGGTAGGGAAGAATTCTAAGGCTCATTTTGACTGCCTCCAGAAGTTAGATCAGATGGCAAATTGGATTTGGTGCTAGGTCTTTCCCTTTAGGTTTTACCCCAACAATGTTTTCATTAGTTTCGCTCACTCTCGAAATCAAGCATTTTACAGCAGGTTGGAGCAGCCTGTATCTCAGCACAGGAATAAGGTAGGGAAGAATTCTAAGGCTCATTTTGACTGCCTCCAGAAGTTAGATCAGATGGCAAATTGGATTTGGTGCTAGGTCTTTCCCTTTAGGTTTTACCCCAACAATGTTTTCATTAGTTTCGCTCACTCTCGAAATCAAGCATTTTACAGCAGGTTGGAGCAGCCTGTATCTCAGCACAGGAATAAGGTAGGGAAGAATTCTAAGGATCATTTTGACTGCCTCCAGAAGTTAGATCAGATGGCAAATTGGATTTGGTGCTAGGTCTTTCCCTTTAGGTTTTACCCCAACAATGTTTTCATTAGTTTCGCTCACTCTCGAAATCAAGCATTTTACAGCAGGTTGGAGCAGCCTGTATCTCAGCACAGGAATAAGGTAGGGAAGAATTCTAAGGCTCATTTTGACTGCCTCCAGAAGTTAGATCAGATGGCAAATTGGATTTGGTGCTAGGTCTTTCCCTTTAGGTTTTACCCCAACAATGTTTTCATTAGTTTCGCTCACTCTCGAAATCAAGCATTTTACAGCAGGTTGGAGCAGCCTGTATCTCAGCACAGGAATAAGGTAGGGAAGAATTCTAAGGCTCATTTTGACTGCCTCCAGAAGTTAGATCAGATGGCAAATTGGATTTGGTGCTAGGTCTTTCCCTTTAGGTTTTACCCCAACAATGTTTTCATTAGTTTCGCTCACTCTCGAAATCAAGCATTTTACAGCAGGTTGGAGCAGCCTGTATCTCAGCACAGGAATAAGGTAGGGAAGAATTCTAAGGATCATTTTGACTGCCTCCAGAAGTTAGATCAGATGGCAAATTGGATTTGGTGCTAGGTCTTTCCCTTTAGGTTTTACCCCAACAATGTTTTCATTAGTTTCGCTCACTCTCGAAATCAAGCATTTTACAGCAGGTTGGAGCAGCCTGTATCTCAGCACAGGAATAAGGTAGGGAAGAATTCTAAGGATCATTTTGACTGCCTCCAGAAGTTAGATCAGATGGCAAATTGGATTTGGTGCTAGGTCTTTCCCTTTAGGTTTTACCCCAACAATGTTTTCATTAGTTTCGCTCACTCTCGAAATCAAGCATTTTACAGCAGGTTGGAGCAGCCTGTATCTCAGCACAGGAATAAGGTAGGGAAGAATTCTAAGGATCATTTTGACTGCCTCCAGAAGTTAGATCAGATGGCAAATTGGATTTGGTGCTAGGTCTTTCCCTTTAGGTTTTACCCCAACAATGTTTTCATTAGTTTCGCTCACTCTCGAAATCAAGCATTTTACAGCAGGTTGGAGCAGCCTGTATCTCAGCACAGGAATAAGGTAGGGAAGAATTCTAAGGCTCATTTTGACTGCCTCCAGAAGTTAGATCAGATGGCAAATTGGATTTGGTGCTAGGTCTTTCCCTTTAGGTTTTACCCCAACAATGTTTTCATTAGTTTCGCTCACTCTCGAAATCAAGCATTTTACAGCAGGTTGGAGCAGCCTGTATCTCAGCACAGGAATAAGGTAGGGAAGAATTCTAAGGCTCATTTTGACTGCCTCCAGAAGTTAGATCAGATGGCAAATTGGATTTGGTGCTAGGTCTTTCCCTTTAGGTTTTACCCCAACAATGTTTTCATTAGTTTCGCTCACTCTCGAAATCAAGCATTTTACAGCAGGTTGGAGCAGCCTGTATCTCAGCACAGGAATAAGGTAGGGAAGAATTCTAAGGCTCATTTTGACTGCCTCCAGAAGTTAGATCAGATGGCAAATTGGATTTGGTGCTAGGTCTTTCCCTTTAGGTTTTACCCCAACAATGTTTTCATTAGTTTCGCTCACTCTCGAAATCAAGCATTTTACAGCAGGTTGGAGCAGCCTGTATCTCAGCACAGGAATAAGGTAGGGAAGAATTCTAAGGATCATTTTGACTGCCTCCAGAAGTTAGATCAGATGGCAAATTGGATTTGGTGCTAGGTCTTTCCCTTTAGGTTTTACCCCAACAATGTTTTCATTAGTTTCGCTCACTCTCGAAATCAAGCATTTTACAGCAGGTTGGAGCAGCCTGTATCTCAGCACAGGAATAAGGTAGGGAAGAATTCTAAGGCTCATTTTGACTGCCTCCAGAAGTTAGATCAGATGGCAAATTGGATTTGGTGCTAGGTCTTTCCCTTTAGGTTTTACCCCAACAATGTTTTCATTAGTTTCGCTCACGCTCGAAATCAAGCATTTTACAGCAGGTTGGAGCAGCCTGTATCTCAGCACAGGAATAAGGTAGGGAAGAATTCTAAGGCTCATTTTGACTGCCTCCAGAAGTTAGATCAGATGGCAAATTGGATTTGGTGCTAGGTCTTTCCCTTTAGGTTTTACCCCAACAATGTTTTCATTAGTTTCGCTCACTCTCGAAATCAAGCATTTTACAGCAGGTTGGAGCAGCCTGTATCTCAGCACAGGAATAAGGTAGGGAAGAATTCTAAGGCTCATTTTGACTGCCTCCAGAAGTTAGATCAGATGGCAAATTGGATTTGGTGCTAGGTCTTTCCCTTTAGGTTTTACCCCAACAATGTTTTCATTAGTTTCGCTCACTCTCGAAATCAAGCATTTTACAGCAGGTTGGAGCAGCCTGTATCTCAGCACAGGAATAAGGTAGGGAAGAATTCTAAGGATCATTTTGACTGCCTCCAGAAGTTAGATCAGATGGCAAATTGGATTTGGTGCTAGGTCTTTCCCTTTAGGTTTTACCCCAACAATGTTTTCATTAGTTTCGCTCACTCTCGAAATCAAGCATTTTACAGCAGGTTGGAGCAGCCTGTATCTCAGCACAGGAATAAGGTAGGGAAGAATTCTAAGGCTCATTTTGACTGCCTCCAGAAGTTAGATCAGATGGCAAATTGGATTTGGTGCTAGGTCTTTCCCTTTAGGTTTTACCCCAACAATGTTTTCATTAGTTTCGCTCACTCTCGAAATCAAGCATTTTACAGCAGGTTGGAGCAGCCTGTATCTCAGCACAGGAATAAGGTAGGGAAGAATTCTAAGGCTCATTTTGACTGCCTCCAGAAGTTAGATCAGATGGCAAATTGGATTTGGTGCTAGGTCTTTCCCTTTAGGTTTTACCCCAACAATGTTTTCATTAGTTTCGCTCACTCTCGAAATCAAGCATTTTACAGCAGGTTGGAGCAGCCTGTATCTCAGCACAGGAATAAGGTAGGGAAGAATTCTAAGGCTCATTTTGACTGCCTCCAGAAGTTAGATCAGATGGCAAATTGGATTTGGTGCTAGGTCTTTCCCTTTAGGTTTTACCCCAACAATGTTTTCATTAGTTTCGCTCACTCTCGAAATCAAGCATTTTACAGCAGGTTGGAGCAGCCTGTATCTCAGCACAGGAATAAGGTAGGGAAGAATTCTAAGGCTCATTTTGACTGCCTCCAGAAGTTAGATCAGATGGCAAATTGGATTTGGTGCTAGGTCTTTCCCTTTAGGTTTTACCCCAACAATGTTTTCATTAGTTTCGCTCACTCTCGAAATCAAGCATTTTACAGCAGGTTGGAGCAGCCTGTATCTCAGCACAGGAATAAGGTAGGGAAGAATTCTAAGGCTCATTTTGACTGCCTCCAGAAGTTAGATCAGATGGCAAATTGGATTTGGTGCTAGGTCTTTCCCTTTAGGTTTTACCCCAACAATGTTTTCATTAGTTTCGCTCACTCTCGAAATCAAGCATTTTACAGCAGGTTGGAGCAGCCTGTATCTCAGCACAGGAATAAGGTAGGGAAGAATTCTAAGGATCATTTTGACTGCCTCCAGAAGTTAGATCAGATGGCAAATTGGATTTGGTGCTAGGCCTTTCCCTTTAGGTTTTACCCCAACAATGTTTTCATTAGTTTCGCTCACTCTCGAAATCAAGCATTTTACAGCAGGTTGGAGCAGCCTGTATCTCAGCACAGGAATAAGGTAGGGAAGAATTCTAAGGATCATTTTGACTGCCTCCAGAAGTTAGATCAGATGGCAAATTGGATTTGGTGCTAGGTCTTTCCCTTTAGGTTTTACCCCAACAATGTTTTCATTAGTTTCGCTCACTCTCGAAATCAAGCATTTTACAGCAGGTTGGAGCAGCCTGTATCTCAGCACAGGAATAAGGTAGGGAAGAATTCTAAGGCTTATTTTGACTGCCTCCAGAAGTTAGATCAGATGGCAAATTGGATTTGGTGCTAGGTCTTTCCCTTTAGGTTTTACCCCAACAATGTTTTCATTAGTTTCGCTCACTCTCGAAATCAAGCATTTTACAGCAGGTTGGAGCAGCCTGTATCTCAGCACAGGAATAAGGTAGGGAAGAATTCTAAGGCTCATTTTGACTGCCTCCAGAAGTTAGATCAGATGGCAAATTGGATTTGGTGCTAGGTCTTTCCCTTTAGGTTTTACCCCAACAATGTTTTCATTAGTTTCGCTCACTCTCGAAATCAAGCATTTTACAGCAGGTTGGAGCAGCCTGTATCTCAGCACAGGAATAAGGTAGGGAAGAATTCTAAGGCTCATTTTGACTGCCTCCAGAAGTTAGATCAGATGGCAAATTGGATTTGGTGCTAGGTCTTTCCCTTTAGGTTTTACCCCAACAATGTTTTCATTAGTTTCGCTCACTCTCGAAATCAAGCATTTTACAGCAGGTTGGAGCAGCCTGTATCTCAGCACAGGAATAAGGTAGGGAAGAATTCTAAGGCTCATTTTGACTGCCTCCAGAAGTTAGATCAGATGGCAAATTGGATTTGGTGCTAGGTCTTTCCCTTTAGGTTTTACCCCAACAATGTTTTCATTAGTTTCGCTCACTCTCGAAATCAAGCATTTTACAGCAGGTTGGAGCAGCCTGTATCTCAGCACAGGAATAAGGTAGGGAAGAATTCTAAGGCTCATTTTGACTGCCTCCAGAAGTTAGATCAGATGGCAAATTGGATTTGGTGCTAGGTCTTTCCCTTTAGGTTTTACCCCAACAATGTTTTCATTAGTTTCGCTCACTCTCGAAATCAAGCATTTTACAGCAGGTTGGAGCAGCCTGTATCTCAGCACAGGAATAAGGTAGGGAAGAATTCTAAGGCTCATTTTGACTGCCTCCAGAAGTTAGATCAGATGGCAAATTGGATTTGGTGCTAGGTCTTTCCCTTTAGGTTTTACCCCAACAATGTTTTCATTAGTTTCGCTCACTCTCGAAATCAAGCATTTTACAGCAGGTTGGAGCAGCCTGTATCTCAGCACAGGAATAAGGTAGGGAAGAATTCTAAGGATCATTTTGACTGCCTCCAGAAGTTAGATCAGATGGCAAATTGGATTTGGTGCTAGGTCTTTCCCTTTAGGTTTTACCCCAACAATGTTTTCATTAGTTTCGCTCACTCTCGAAATCAAGCATTTTACAGCAGGTTGGAGCAGCCTGTATCTCAGCACAGGAATAAGGTAGGGAAGAATTCTAAGGATCATTTTGACTGCCTCCAGAAGTTAGATCAGATGGCAAATTGGATTTGGTGCTAGGTCTTTCCCTTTAGGTTTTACCCCAACAATGTTTTCATTAGTTTCGCTCACTCTCGAAATCAAGCATTTTACAGCAGGTTGGAGCAGCCTGTATCTCAGCACAGGAATAAGGTAGGGAAGAATTCTAAGGCTCATTTTGACTGCCTCCAGAAGTTAGATCAGATGGCAAATTGGATTTGGTGCTAGGTCTTTCCCTTTAGGTTTTACCCCAACAATGTTTTCATTAGTTTCGCTCACTCTCGAAATCAAGCATTTTACAGCAGGTTGGAGCAGCCTGTATCTCAGCACAGGAATAAGGTAGGGAAGAATTCTAAGGCTCATTTTGACTGCCTCCAGAAGTTAGATCAAATGGCAAATTGGATTTGGTGCTAGGTCTTTCCCTTTAGGTTTTACCCCAACAATGTTTTCATTAGTTTCGCTCACTCTCGAAATCAAGCATTTTACAGCAGGTTGGAGCAGCCTGTATTTCAGCACAGGAATAAGGTAGGGAAGAATTCTAAGGATCATTTTGACTGCCTCCAGAAGTTAGATCAGATGGCAAATTGGATTTGGTGCTAGGTCTTTCCCTTTAGGTTTTACCCCAACAATGTTTTCATTAGTTTCGCTCACTCTCGAAATCAAGCATTTTACAGCAGGTTGGAGCAGCCTGTATCTCAGCACAGGAATAAGGTAGGGAAGAATTCTAAGGATCATTTTGACTGCCTCCAGAAGTTAGATCAGATGGCAAATTGGATTTGGTGCTAGGTCTTTCCCTTTAGGTTTTACCCCAACAATGTTTTCATTAGTTTCGCTCACTCTCGAAATCAAGCATTTTACAGCAGGTTGGAGCAGCCTGTATCTCAGCACAGGAATAAGGTAGGGAAGAATTCTAAGGCTCATTTTGACTGCCTCCAGAAGTTAGATCAGATGGCAAATTGGATTTGGTGCTAGGTCTTTCCCTTTAGGTTTTACCCCAACAATGTTTTCATTAGTTTCGCTCACTCTCGAAATCAAGCATTTTACAGCAGGTTGGAGCAGCCTGTATCTCAGCACAGGAATAAGGTAGGGAAGAATTCAAATGCTCATTTTGACTGCCTCCAGAAGTTAGATCAGATGGCAAATTGGATTTGGTGCTAGGTCTTTCCCTTTAGGTTTTACCCCAACAATGTTTTCATTAGTTTCGCTCACTCTCGAAATCAAGCATTTTACAGCAGGTTGGAGCAGCCTGTATCTCAGCACAGGAATAAGGTAGGGAAGAATTCTAAGGATCATTTTGACTGCCTCCAGAAGTTAGATCAGATGGCAAATTGGATTTGGTGCTAGGTCTTTCCCTTTAGGTTTTACCCCAACAATGTTTTCATTAGTTTCGCTCACTCTCGAAATCAAGCATTTTACAGCAGGTTGGAGCAGCCTGTATCTCAGCACAGGAATAAGGTAGGGAAGAATTCTAAGGCTCATTTTGACTGCCTCCAGAAGTTAGATCAGATGGCAAATTGGATTTGGTGCTAGGTCTTTCCCTTTAGGTTTTACCCCAACAATGTTTTCATTAGTTTCGCTCACTCTCGAAATCAAGCATTTTACAGCAGGTTGGAGCAGCCTGTATCTCAGCACAGGAATAAGGTAGGGAAGAATTCTAAGGCTCATTTTGACTGCCTCCAGAAGTTAGATCAGATGGCAAATTGGATTTGGTGCTAGGTCTTTCCCTTTAGGTTTTACCCCAACAATGTTTTCATTAGTTTCGCTCACTCTCGAAATCAAGCATTTTACAGCAGGTTGGAGCAGCCTGTATCTCAGCACAGGAATAAGGTAGGGAAGAATTCTAAGGCTCATTTTGACTGCCTCCAGAAGTTAGATCAGATGGCAAATTGGATTTGGTGCTAGGTCTTTCCCTTTAGGTTTTACCCCAACAATGTTTTCATTAGTTTGGCTCACTCTCGAAATCAAGCATTTTACAGCAGGTTGGAGCAGCCTGTATCTCAGCACAGGAATAAGGTAGGGAAGAATTCTAAGGCTCATTTTGACTGCCTCCAGAAGTTAGATCAGATGGCAAATTGGATTTGGTGCTAGGTCTTTCCCTTTAGGTTTTACCCCAACAATGTTTTCATTAGTTTCGCTCACTCTCGAAATCAAGCATTTTACAGCAGGTTGGAGCAGCCTGTATCTCAGCACAGGAATAAGGTAGGGAAGAATTCTAAGGCTCATTTTGACTGCCTCCAGAAGTTAGATCAGATGGCAAATTGGATTTGGTGCTAGGTCTTTCCCTTTAGGTTTTACCCCAACAATGTTTTCATTAGTTTCGCTCACTCTCGAAATCAAGCATTTTACAGCAGGTTGGAGCAGCCTGTATCTCAGCACAGGAATAAGGTAGGGAAGAATTCTAAGGATCATTTTGACTGCCTCCAGAAGTTAGATCAGATGGCAAATTGGATTTGGTGCTAGGTCTTTCCCTTTAGGTTTTACCCCAACAATGTTTTCATTAGTTTCGCTCACTCTCGAAATCAAGCATTTTACAGCAGGTTGGAGCAGCCTGTATCTCAGCACAGGAATAAGGTAGGGAAGAATTCTAAGGCTCATTTTGACTGCCTCCAGAAGTTAGATCAGGTGGCAAATTGGATTTGGTGCTAGGTCTTTCCCTTTAGGTTTTACCCCAACAATGTTTTCATTAGTTTCGCTCACTCTCGAAATCAAGCATTTTACAGCAGGTTGGAGCAGCCTGTATCTCAGCACAGGAATAAGGTAGGGAAGAATTCTAAGGCTCATTTTGACTGCCTCCAGAAGTTAGATCAGATGGCAAATTGGATTTGGTGCTAGGTCTTTCCCTTTAGGTTTTACCCCAACAATGTTTTCATTAGTTTCGCTCACTCTCGAAATCAAGCATTTTACAGCAGGTTGGAGCAGCCTGTATCTCAGCACAGGAATAAGGTAGGGAAGAATTCTAAGGATCATTTTGACTGCCTCCAGAAGTTAGATCAGATGGCAAATTGGATTTGGTGCTAGGTCTTTCCCTTTAGGTTTTACCCCAACAATGTTTTCATTAGTTTCGCTCACTCTCGAAATCAAGCATTTTACAGCAGGTTGGAGCAGCCTGTATCTCAGCACAGGAATAAGGTAGGGAAGAATTCTAAGGATCATTTTGACTGCCTCCAGAAGTTAGATCAGATGGCAAATTGGATTTGGTGCTAGGTCTTTCCCTTTAGGTTTTACCCCAACAATGTTTTCATTAGTTTCGCTCACTCTCGAAATCAAGCATTTTACAGCAGGTTGGAGCAGCCTGTATCTCAGCACAGGAATAAGGTAGGGAAGAATTCTAAGGCTCATTTTGACTGCCTCCAGAAGTTAGATCAGATGGCAAATTGGATTTGGTGCTAGGTCTTTCCCTTTAGGTTTTACCCCAACAATGTTTTCATTAGTTTCGCTCACTCTCGAAATCAAGCATTTTACAGCAGGTTGGAGCAGCCTGTATCTCAGCACAGGAATAAGGTAGGGAAGAATTCTAAGGATCATTTTGACTGCCTCCAGAAGTTAGATCAGATGGCAAATTGGATTTGGTGCTAGGTCTTTCCCTTTAGGTTTTACCCCAACAATGTTTTCATTAGTTTCGCTCACTCTCGAAATCAAGCATTTTACAGCAGGTTGGAGCAGCCTGTATCTCAGCACAGGAATAAGGTAGGGAAGAATTCTAAGGCTCATTTTGACTGCCTCCAGAAGTTAGATCAGATGGCAAATTGGATTTGGTGCTAGGTCTTTCCCTTTAGGTTTTACCCCAACAATGTTTTCATTAGTTTCGCTCACTCTCGAAATCAAGCATTTTACAGCAGGTTGGAGCAGCCTGTATCTCAGCACAGGAATAAGGTAGGGAAGAATTCAAAGGCTCATTTTGACTGCCTCCAGAAGTTAGATCAGATGGCAAATTGGATTTGGTGCTAGGTCTTTCCCTTTAGGTTTTACCCCAACAATGTTTTCATTAGTTTCGCTCACTCTCGAAATCAAGCATTTTACAGCAGGTTGGAGCAGCCTGTATCTCAGCACAGGAATAAGGTAGGGAAGAATTCTAAGGATCATTTTGACTGCCTCCAGAAGTTAGATCAGATGGCAAATTGGATTTGGTGCTAGGTCTTTCCCTTTAGGTTTTACCCCAACAATGTTTTCATTAGTTTCGCTCACTCTCGAAATCAAGCATTTTACAGCAGGTTGGAGCAGCCTGTATCTCAGCACAGGAATAAGGTAGGGAAGAATTCTAAGGCTCATTTTGACTGCCTCCAGAAGTTAGATCAGATGGCAAATTGGATTTGGTGCTAGGTCTTTCCCTTTAGGTTTTACCCCAACAATGTTTTCATTAGTTTCGCTCACTCTCGAAATCAAGCATTTTACAGCAGGTTGGAGCAGCCTGTATCTCAGCACAGGAATAAGGTAGGGAAGAATTCAAATGCTCATTTTGACTGCCTCCAGAAGTAAGATCAGATGGCAAATTGGATTTGGTGCTAGGTCTTTCCCTTTAGGTTTTACCCCAACAATGTTTTCATTAGTTTCGCTCACTCTCGAAATCAAGCATTTTACAGCAGGTTGGAGCAGCCTGTATCTCAGCACAGGAATAAGGTAGGGAAGAATTCTAAGGATCATTTTGACTGCCTCCAGAAGTTAGATCAGATGGCAAATTGGATTTGGTGCTAGGTCTTTCCCTTTAGGTTTTACCCCAACAATGTTTTCATTAGTTTCGCTCACTCTCGAAATCAAGCATTTTACAGCAGGTTGGAGCAGCCTGTATCTCAGCACAGGAATAAGGTAGGGAAGAATTCTAAGGATCATTTTGACTGCCTCCAGAAGTTAGATCAGATGGCAAATTGGATTTGGTGCTAGGTCTTTCCCTTTAGGTTTTACCCCAACAATGTTTTCATTAGTTTCGCTCACTCTCGAAATCAAGCATTTTACAGCAGGTTGGAGCAGCCTGTATCTCAGCACAGGAATAAGGTAGGGAAGAATTCTAAGGATCATTTTGACTGCCTCCAGAAGTTAGATCAGATGGCAAATTGGATTTGGTGCTAGGTCTTTCCCTTTAGGTTTTACCCCAACAATGTTTTCATTAGTTTCGCTCACTCTCGAAATCAAGCATTTTACAGCAGGTTGGAGCAGCCTGTATCTCAGCACAGGAATAAGGTAGGGAAGAATTCTAAGGATCATTTTGACTGCCTCCAGAAGTTAGATCAGATGGCAAATTGGATTTGGTGCTAGGTCTTTCCCTTTAGGTTTTACCCCAACAATGTTTTCATTAGTTTCGCTCACTCTCGAAATCAAGCATTTTACAGCAGGTTGGAGCAGCCTGTATCTCAGCACAGGAATAAGGTAGGGAAGAATTCTAAGGCTCATTTTGACTGCCTCCAGAAGTTAGATCAGGTGGCAAATTGGATTTGGTGCTAGGTCTTTCCCTTTAGGTTTTACCCCAACAATGTTTTCATTAGTTTCGCTCACTCTCGAAATCAAGCATTTTACAGCAGGTTGGAGCAGCCTGTATCTCAGCACAGGAATAAGGTAGGGAAGAATTCTAAGGCTCATTTTGACTGCCTCCAGAAGTTAGATCAGATGGCAAATTGGATTTGGTGCTAGGTCTTTCCCTTTAGGTTTTACCCCCAACAATGTTTTCATTAGTTTCGCTCACTCTCGAAATCAAGCATTTTACAGCAGGTTGGAGCAGCCTGTATCTCAGCACAGGAATAAGGTAGGGAAGAATTCTAAGGATCATTTTGACTGCCTCCAGAAGTTAGATCAGATGGCAAATTGGATTTGGTGCTAGGTCTTTCCCTTTAGGTTTTACCCCCAACAATGTTTTCATTAGTTTCGCTCACTCTCGAAATCAAGCATTTTACAGCAGGTTGGAGCAGCCTGTATCTCAGCACAGGAATAAGGTAGGGAAGAATTCTAAGGATCATTTTGACTGCCTCCAGAAGTTAGATCAGATGGCAAATTGGATTTGGTGCTAGGTCTTTCCCTTTAGGTTTTACCCCAACAATGTTTTCATTAGTTTCGCTCACTCTCGAAATCAAGCATTTTACAGCAGGTTGGAGCAGCCTGTATCTCAGCACAGGAATAAGGTAGGGAAGAATTCTAAGGCTCATTTTGACTGCCTCCAGAAGTTAGATCAGATGGCAAATTGGATTTGGTGCTAGGTCTTTCCCTTTAGGTTTTACCCCAACAATGTTTTCATTAGTTTCGCTCACTCTCGAAATCAAGCATTTTACAGCAGGTTGGAGCAGCCTGTATCTCAGCACAGGAATAAGGTAGGGAAGAATTCTAAGGATCATTTTGACTGCCTCCAGAAGTTAGATCAGATGGCAAATTGGATTTGGTGCTAGGTCTTTCCCTTTAGGTTTTACCCCAACAATGTTTTCATTAGTTTCGCTCACTCTCGAATCAAGCATTTTACAGCAGGTTGGAGCAGCCTGTATCTCAGCACAGGAATAAGGTAGGGAAGAATTCTAAGGCTCATTTTGACTGCCTCCAGAAGTTAGATCAGATGGCAAATTGGATTTGGTGCTAGGTCTTTCCCTTTAGGTTTTACCCCAACAATGTTTTCATTAGTTTCGCTCACTCTCGAAATCAAGCATTTTACAGCAGGTTGGAGCAGCCTGTATCTCAGCACAGGAATAAGGTAGGGAAGAATTCAAAGGCTCATTTTGACTGCCTCCAGAAGTTAGATCAGATGGCAAATTGGATTTGGTGCTAGGTCTTTCCCTTTAGGTTTTACCCCAACAATGTTTTCATTAGTTTCGCTCACTCTCGAAATCAAGCATTTTACAGCAGGTTGGAGCAGCCTGTATCTCAGCACAGGAATAAGGTAGGGAAGAATTCTAAGGCTCATTTTGACTGCCTCCAGAAGTTAGATCAGATGGCAAATTGGATTTGGTGCTAGGTCTTTCCCTTTAGGTTTTACCCCAACAATGTTTTCATTAGTTTCGCTCACTCTCGAAATCAAGCATTTTACAGCAGGTTGGAGCAGCCTGTATCTCAGCACAGGAATAAGGTAGGGAAGAATTCTAAGGCTCATTTTGACTGCCTCCAGAAGTTAGATCAGATGGCAAATTGGATTTGGTGCTAGGTCTTTCCCTTTAGGTTTTACCCCAACAATGTTTTCATTAGTTTCGCTCACTCTCGAAATCAAGCATTTTACAGCAGGTTGGAGCAGCCTGTATCTCAGCACAGGAATAAGGTAGGGAAGAATTCAAATGCTCATTTTGACTGCCTCCAGAAGTAAGATCAGATGGCAAATTGGATTTGGTGCTAGGTCTTTCCTTTAGGTTTTACCCCAACAATGTTTTCATTAGTTTCGCTCACTCTCGAAATCAAGCATTTTACAGCAGGTTGGAGCAGCCTGTATCTCAGCACAGGAATAAGGTAGGGAAGAATTCTAAGGATCATTTTGACTGCCTCCAGAAGTTAGATCAGATGGCAAATTGGATTTGGTGCTAGGTCTTTCCCTTTAGGTTTTACCCCAACAATGTTTTCATTAGTTTCGCTCACTCTCGAAATCAAGCATTTTACAGCAGGTTGGAGCAGCCTGTATCTCAGCACAGGAATAAGGTAGGGAAGAATTCTAAGGATCATTTTGACTGCCTCCAGAAGTTAGATCAGATGGCAAATTGGATTTGGTGCTAGGTCTTTCCCTTTAGGTTTTACCCCAACAATGTTTTCATTAGTTTCGCTCACTCTCGAAATCAAGCATTTTACAGCAGGTTGGAGCAGCCTGTATCTCAGCACAGGAATAAGGTAGGGAAGAATTCTAAGGCTCATTTTGACTGCCTCCAGAAGTTAGATCAGATGGCAAATTGGATTTGGTGCTAGGTCTTTCCCTTTAGGTTTTACCCCCAACAATGTTTTCATTAGTTTCGCTCACTCTCGAAATCAAGCATTTTACAGCAGGTTGGAGCAGCCTGTATCTCAGCACAGGAATAAGGTAGGGAAGAATTCTAAGGATCATTTTGACTGCCTCCAGAAGTTAGATCAGATGGCAAATTGGATTTGGTGCTAGGTCTTTCCCTTTAGGTTTTACCCCAACAATGTTTTCATTAGTTTCGCTCACTCTCAAAATCAAGCATTTTACAGCAGGTTGGAGCAGCCTGTATCTCAGCACAGGAATAAGGTAGGGAAGAATTCTAAGGCTCATTTTGACTGCCTCCAGAAGTTAGATCAGATGGCAAATTGGATTTGGTGCTAGGTCTTTCCCTTTAGGTTTTACCCCAACAATGTTTTCATTAGTTTCACTCACTCTCGAAATCAAGCATTTTACAGCAGGTTGGAGCAGCCTGTATCTCAGCACAGGAATAAGGTAGGGAAGAATTCTAAGGCTCATTTTGACTGCCTCCAGAAGTTAGATCAGATGGCAAATTGGATTTGGTGCTAGGTCTTTCCCTTTAGGTTTTACCCCAACAATGTTTTTCATTAGTTTCGCTCACTCTCGAAATCAAGCATTTTACAGCAGGTTGGAGCAGCCTGTATCTCAGCACAGGAATAAGGTAGGGAAGAATTCTAAGGCTCATTTTGACTGCCTCCAGAAGTTAGATCAGATGGCAAATTGGATTTGGTGCTAGGTCTTTCCCTTTAGGTTTTACCCCAACAATGTTTTCATTAGTTTCGCTCACTCTCGAAATCAAGCATTTTACAGCAGGTTGGAGCAGCCTGTATCTCAGCACAGGAATAAGGTAGGGAAGAATTCTAAGGCTCATTTTGACTGCCTCCAGAAGTTAGATCAGATGGCAAATTGGATTTGGTGCTAGGTCTTTCCCTTTAGGTTTTACCCCAACAATGTTTTCATTAGTTTCGCTCACTCTCGAAATCAAGCATTTTACAGCAGGTTGGAGCAGCCTGTATCTCAGCACAGGAATAAGGTAGGGAAGAATTCTAAGGATCATTTTGACTGCCTCCAGAAGTTAGATCAGATGGCAAATTGGATTTGGTGCTAGGTCTTTCCCTTTAGGTTTTACCCCAACAATGTTTTCATTAGTTTCGCTCACTCTCGAAATCAAGCATTTTACAGCAGGTTGGAGCAGCCTGTATCTCAGCACAGGAATAAGGTAGGGAAGAATTCTAAGGATCATTTTGACTGCCTCCAGAAGTTAGATCAGATGGCAAATTGGATTTGGTGCTAGGTCTTTCCCTTTAGGTTTTACCCCAACAATGTTTTCATTAGTTTCGCTCACTCTCGAAATCAAGCATTTTACAGCAGGTTGGAGCAGCCTGTATCTCAGCACAGGAATAAGGTAGGGAAGAATTCTAAGGCTCATTTTGACTGCCTCCAGAAGTTAGATCAGGTGGCAAATTGGATTTGGTGCTAGGTCTTTCCCTTTAGGTTTTACCCCAACAATGTTTTCATTAGTTTCGCTCACTCTCGAAATCAAGCATTTTACAGCAGGTTGGAGCAGCCTGTATCTCAGCACAGGAATAAGGTAGGGAAGAATTCTAAGGATCATTTTGACTGCCTCCAGAAGTTAGATCAGATGGCAAATTGGATTTGGTGCTAGGTCTTTCCCTTTAGGTTTTACCCCAACAATGTTTTCATTAGTTTCGCTCACTCTCGAAATCAAGCATTTTACAGCAGGTTGGAGCAGCCTGTATCTCAGCACAGGAATAAGGTAGGGAAGAATTCTAAGGATCATTTTGACTGCCTCCAGAAGTTAGATCAGATGGCAAATTGGATTTGGTGCTAGGTCTTTCCCTTTAGGTTTTACCCCAACAATGTTTTCATTAGTTTCGCTCACTCTCGAAATCAAGCATTTTACAGCAGGTTGGAGCAGCCTGTATCTCAGCACAGGAATAAGGTAGGGAAGAATTCTAAGGCTCATTTTGACTGCCTCCAGAAGTTAGATCAGATGGCAAATTGGATTTGGTGCTAGGTCTTTCCCTTTAGGTTTTACCCCAACAATGTTTTCATTAGTTTCGCTCACGCTCGAAATCAAGCATTTTACAGCAGGTTGGAGCAGCCTGTATCTCAGCACAGGAATAAGGTAGGGAAGAATTCTAAGGCTCATTTGACTGCCTCCAGAAGTTAGATCAGATGGCAAATTGGATTTGGTGCTAGGTCTTTCCCTTTAGGTTTTACCCCAACAATGTTTTCATTAGTTTCGCTCACTCTCGAAATCAAGCATTTTACAGCAGGTTGGAGCAGCCTGTATCTCAGCACAGGAATAAGGTAGGGAAGAATTCTAAGGCTCATTTTGACTGCCTCCAGAAGTTAGATCAGATGGCAAATTGGATTTGGTGCTAGGTCTTTCCCTTTAGGTTTTACCCCAACAATGTTTTCATTAGTTTCGCTCACTCTCGAAATCAAGCATTTTACAGCAGGTTGGAGCAGCCTGTATCTCAGCACAGGAATAAGGTAGGGAAGAATTCTAAGGCTCATTTTGACTGCCTCCAGAAGTTAGATCAGATGGCAAATTGGATTTGGTGCTAGGTCTTTCCCTTTAGGTTTTACCCCAACAATGTTTTCATTAGTTTCGCTCACTCTCGAAATCAAGCATTTTACAGCAGGTTGGAGCAGCCTGTATCTCAGCACAGGAATAAGGTAGGGAAGAATTCTAAGGATCATTTTGACTGCCTCCAGAAGTTAGATCAGATGGCAAATTGGATTTGGTGCTAGGTCTTTCCCTTTAGGTTTTACCCCAACAATGTTTTCATTAGTTTCGCTCACTCTCGAAATCAAGCATTTTACAGCAGGTTGGAGCAGCCTGTATCTCAGCACAGGAATAAGGTAGGGAAGAATTCTAAGGCTCATTTTGACTGCCTCCAGAAGTTAGATCAGATGGCAAATTGGATTTGGGTGTGCTAGGTCTTTCCCTTTAGGTTTTACCCCAACAATGTTTTCATTAGTTTTGCTCACTCTCGAAATCAAGCATTTTACAGCAGGTTGGAGCAGCCTGTATCTCAGCACAGGAATAAGGTAGGGAAGAATTCTAAGGCTCATTTTGACTGCCTCCAGAAGTTAGATCAGATGGCAAATTGGATTTGGTGCTAGGTCTTTCCCTTTAGGTTTTACCCCAACAATGTTTTCATTAGTTTCGCTCACTCTCGAAATCAAGCATTTTACAGCAGGTTGGAGCAGCCTGTATCTCAGCACAGGAATAAGGTAGGGAAGAATTCTAAGGCTCATTTTGACTGCCTCCAGAAGTTAGATCAGATGGCAAATTGGATTTGGTGCTAGGTCTTTCCCTTTAGGTTTTACCCCAACAATGTTTTCATTAGTTTCGCTCACTCTCGAAATCAAGCATTTTACAGCAGGTTGGAGCAGCCTGTATCTCAGCACAGGAATAAGGTAGGGAAGAATTCTAAGGATCATTTTGACTGCCTCCAGAAGTTAGATCAGATGGCAAATTGGATTTGGTGCTAGGTCTTTCCCTTTAGGTTTTACCCCAACAATGTTTTCATTAGTTTCGCTCACTCTCGAAATCAAGCATTTTACAGCAGGTTGGAGCAGCCTGTATCTCAGCACAGGAATAAGGTAGGGAAGAATTCTAAGGCTCATTTTGACTGCCTCCAGAAGTTAGATCAGATGGCAAATTGGATTTGGTGCTAGGTCTTTCCCTTTAGGTTTTACCCCAACAATGTTTTCATTAGTTTCGCTCACTCTCGAAATCAAGCATTTTACAGCAGGTTGGAGCAGCCTGTATCTCAGCACAGGAATAAGGTAGGGAAGAATTCTAAGGATCATTTTGACTGCCTCCAGAAGTTAGATCAGATGGCAAATTGGATTTGGTGCTAGGCCTTTCCCTTTAGGTTTTACCCCAACAATGTTTTCATTAGTTTCGCTCACTCTCGAAATCAAGCATTTTACAGCAGGTTGGAGCAGCCTGTATCTCAGCACAGGAATAAGGGTAGGGAAGAATTCTAAGGATCATTTTGACTGCCTCCAGAAGTTAGATCAGATGGCAAATTGGATTTGGTGCTAGGTCTTTCCCTTTAGGTTTTACCCCAACAATGTTTTCATTAGTTTCGCTCACTCTCGAAATCAAGCATTTTACAGCAGGTTGGAGCAGCCTGTATCTCAGCACAGGAATAAGGTAGGGAAGAATTCTAAGGCTTATTTTGACTGCCTCCAGAAGTTAGATCAGATGGCAAATTGGATTTGGTGCTAGGTCTTTCCCTTTAGGTTTTACCCCAACAATGTTTTCATTAGTTTCGCTCACTCTCGAAATCAAGCATTTTACAGCAGGTTGGAGCAGCCTGTATCTCAGCACAGGAATAAGGTAGGGAAGAATTCTAAGGCTCATTTTGACTGCCTCCAGAAGTTAGATCAGATGGCAAATTGGATTTGGTGCTAGGTCTTTCCCTTTAGGTTTTACCCCAACAATGTTTTCATTAGTTTCGCTCACTCTCGAAATCAAGCATTTTTACAGCAGGTTGGAGCAGCCTGTATCTCAGCACAGGAATAAGGTAGGGAAGAATTCTAAGGCTCATTTTGACTGCCTCCAGAAGTTAGATCAGATGGCAAATTGGATTTGGTGCTAGGTCTTTCCCTTTAGGTTTTACCCCAACAATGTTTTCATTAGTTTCGCTCACTCTCGAAATCAAGCATTTTACAGCAGGTTGGAGCAGCCTGTATCTCAGCACAGGAATAAGGTAGGGAAGAATTCTAAGGATCATTTTGACTGCCTCCAGAAGTTAGATCAGATGGCAAATTGGATTTGGTGCTAGGTCTTTCCCTTTAGGTTTTAACCCAACAATGTTTTCATTAGTTTCGCTCACTCTCGAAATCAAGCATTTTACAGCAGGTTGGAGCAGCCTGTATCTCAGCACAGGAATAAGGTAGGGAAGAATTCTAAGGCTCATTTTGACTGCCTCCAGAAGTTAGATCAGATGGCAAATTGGATTTGGTGCTAGGTCTTTCCCTTTAGGTTTTACCCCAACAATGTTTTCATTAGTTTCGCTCACTCTCGAAATCAAGCATTTTACAGCAGGTTGGAGCAGCCTGTATCTCAGCACAGGAATAAGGTAGGGAAGAATTCTAAGGCTCATTTTGACTGCCTCCAGAAGTTAGATCAGATGGCAAATTGGATTTGGTGCTAGGTCTTTCCCTTTAGGTTTTACCCCAACAATGTTTTCATTAGTTTCGCTCACTCTCGAAATCAAGCATTTTACAGCAGGTTGGAGCAGCCTGTATCTCAGCACAGGAATAAGGTAGGGAAGAATTCTAAGGCTCATTTTGACTGCCTCCAGAAGTTAGATCAGATGGCAAATTGGATTTGGTGCTAGGTCTTTCCCTTTAGGTTTTACCCCAACAATGTTTTCATTAGTTTCGCTCACTCTCGAAATCAAGCATTTTACAGCAGGTTGGAGCAGCCTGT
>NW_027144028.1:0-43128 GCF_026170545.1 Melanerpes formicivorus | reverse complement strand
TAGATCAGATGGCAAATTGGATTTGGTGCTAGGTCTTTCCCTTTAGGTTTTACCCCAACAATGTTTTCATTAGTTTCGCTCACTCTCGAAATCAAGCATTTTACAGCAGGTTGGAGCAGCCTGTATCTCAGCACAGGAATAAGGTAGGGAAGAATTCTAAGGATCATTTTGACTGCCTCCAGAAGTTAGATCAGATGGCAAATTGGATTTGGTGCTAGGTCTTTCCCTTTAGGTTTTACCCCAACAATGTTTTCATTAGTTTCGCTCACTCTCGAAATCAAGCATTTTACAGCAGGTTGGAGCAGCCTGTATCTCAGCACAGGAATAAGGTAGGGAAGAATTCTAAGGATCATTTTGACTGCCTCCAGAAGTTAGATCAGATGGCAAATTGGATTTGGTGCTAGGTCTTTCCCTTTAGGTTTTACCCCAACAATGTTTTCATTAGTTTCGCTCACTCTCGAAATCAAGCATTTTACAGCAGGTTGGAGCAGCCTGTATCTCAGCACAGGAATAAGGTAGGGAAGAATTCTAAGGATCATTTTGACTGCCTCCAGAAGTTAGATCAGATGGCAAATTGGATTTGGTGCTAGGTCTTTCCCTTTAGGTTTTACCCCAACAATGTTTTCATTAGTTTCGCTCACTCTCGAAATCAAGCATTTTACAGCAGGTTGGAGCAGCCTGTATCTCAGCACAGGAATAAGGTAGGGAAGAATTCTAAGGATCATTTTGACTGCCTCCAGAAGTTAGATCAGATGGCAAATTGGATTTGGTGCTAGGTCTTTCCCTTTAGGTTTTACCCCAACAATGTTTTCATTAGTTTCGCTCACTCTCGAAATCAAGCATTTTACAGCAGGTTGGAGCAGCCTGTATCTCAGCACAGGAATAAGGTAGGGAAGAATTCTAAGGATCATTTTGACTGCCTCCAGAAGTTAGATCAGATGGCAAATTGGATTTGGTGCTAGGTCTTTCCCTTTAGGTTTTACCCCAACAATGTTTTCATTAGTTTCGCTCACTCTCGAAATCAAGAATTTTACAGCAGGTTGGAGCAGCCTGTATCTCAGCACAGGAATAAGGTAGGGAAGAATTCTAAGGATCATTTTGACTGCCTCCAGAAGTTAGATCAGATGGCAAATTGGATTTGGTGCTAGGTCTTTCCCTTTAGGTTTTACCCCAACAATGTTTTCATTAGTTTCGCTCACTCTCGAAATCAAGCATTTTACAGCAGGTTGGAGCAGCCTGTATCTCAGCACAGGAATAAGGTAGGGAAGAATTCTAAGGATCATTTTGACTGCCTCCAGAAGTTAGATCAGATGGCAAATTGGATTTGGTGCTAGGTCTTTCCCTTTAGGTTTTACCCCAACAATGTTTTCATTAGTTTCGCTCACTCTCGAAATCAAGCATTTTACAGCAGGTTGGAGCAGCCTGTATCTCAGCACAGGAATAAGGTAGGGAAGAATTCTAAGGATCATTTTGACTGCCTCCAGAAGTTAGATCAGATGGCAAATTGGATTTGGTGCTAGGTCTTTCCCTTTAGGTTTTACCCCAACAATGTTTTCATTAGTTTCGCTCACTCTCGAAATCAAGCATTTTACAGCAGGTTGGAGCAGCCTGTATCTCAGCACAGGAATAAGGTAGGGAAGAATTCTAAGGATCATTTTGACTGCCTCCAGAAGTTAGATCAGATGGCAAATTGGATTTGGTGCTAGGTCTTTCCCTTTAGGTTTTACCCCAACAATGTTTTCATTAGTTTCGCTCACTCTCGAAATCAAGCATTTTACAGCAGGTTGGAGCAGCCTGTATCTCAGCACAGGAATAAGGTAGGGAAGAATTCTAAGGATCATTTTGACTGCCTCCAGAAGTTAGATCAGATGGCAAATTGGATTTGGTGCTAGGTCTTTCCCTTTAGGTTTTACCCCAACAATGTTTTCATTAGTTTCGCTCACTCTCGAAATCAAGCATTTTACAGCAGGTTGGAGCAGCCTGTATCTCAGCACAGGAATAAGGTAGGGAAGAATTCTAAGGATCATTTTGACTGCCTCCAGAAGTTAGATCAGATGGCAAATTGGATTTGGTGCTAGGTCTTTCCCTTTAGGTTTTACCCCAACAATGTTTTCATTAGTTTCGCTCACTCTCGAAATCAAGCATTTTACAGCAGGTTGGAGCAGCCTGTATCTCAGCACAGGAATAAGGTAGGGAAGAATTCTAAGGATCATTTTGACTGCCTCCAGAAGTTAGATCAGATGGCAAATTGGATTTGGTGCTAGGTCTTTCCCTTTAGGTTTTACCCCAACAATGTTTTCATTAGTTTCGCTCACTCTCGAAATCAAGCATTTTACAGCAGGTTGGAGCAGCCTGTATCTCAGCACAGGAATAAGGTAGGGAAGAATTCTAAGGATCATTTTGACTGCCTCCAGAAGTTAGATCAGATGGCAAATTGGATTTGGTGCTAGGTCTTTCCCTTTAGGTTTTACCCCAACAATGTTTTCATTAGTTTCGCTCACTCTCGAAATCAAGCATTTTACAGCAGGTTGGAGCAGCCTGTATCTCAGCACAGGAATAAGGTAGGGAAGAATTCTAAGGATCATTTTGACTGCCTCCAGAAGTTAGATCAGATGGCAAATTGGATTTGGTGCTAGGTCTTTCCCTTTAGGTTTTACCCCAACAATGTTTTCATTAGTTTCGCTCACTCTCGAAATCAAGCATTTTACAGCAGGTTGGAGCAGCCCTGTATCTCAGCACAGGAATAAGGTAGGGAAGAATTCAAATACTCATTTTGACTGCCTCCAGAAGTTAGATCAGATGGCAAATTGGATTTGGTGCTAGGTCTTTCCCTTTAGGTTTTACCCCAACAATGTTTTCATTAGTTTCGCTCACTCTCGAAATCAAGCATTTTACAGCAGGTTGGAGCAGCCTGTATCTCAGCACAGGAATAAGGTAGGGAAGAATTCTAAGGATCATTTTGACTGCCTCCAGAAGTTAGATCAGATGGCAAATTGGATTTGGTGCTAGGTCTTTCCCTTTAGGTTTTACCCCAACAATGTTTTCATTAGTTTCGCTCACTCTCGAAATCAAGCATTTTACAGCAGGTTGGAGCAGCCTGTATCTCAGCACAGGAATAAGGTAGGGAAGAATTCTAAGGATCATTTTGACTGCCTCCAGAAGTTAGATCAGATGGCAAATTGGATTTGGTGCTAGGTCTTTCCCTTTAGGTTTTACCCCAACAATGTTTTCATTAGTTTCGCTCACTCTCGAAATCAAGCATTTTACAGCAGGTTGGAGCAGCCTGTATCTCAGCACAGGAATAAGGTAGGGAAGAATTCAAATACTCATTTTGACTGCCTCCAGAAGTTAGATCAGATGGCAAATTGGATTTGGTGCTAGGTCTTTCCCTTTAGGTTTTACCCCAACAATGTTTTCATTAGTTTCGCTCACTCTCGAAATCAAGCATTTTACAGCAGGTTGGAGCAGCCTGTATCTCAGCACAGGAATAAGGTAGGGAAGAATTCTAAGGATCATTTTGACTGCCTCCAGAAGTTAGATCAGATGGCAAATTGGATTTGGTGCTAGGTCTTTCCCTTTAGGTTTTACCCCAACAATGTTTTCATTAGTTTCGCTCACTCTCGAAATCAAGCATTTTACAGCAGGTTGGAGCAGCCTGTATCTCAGCACAGGAATAAGGTAGGGAAGAATTCTAAGGATCATTTTGACTGCCTCCAGAAGTTAGATCAGATGGCAAATTGGATTTGGTGCTAGGTCTTTCCCTTTAGGTTTTACCCCAACAATGTTTTCATTAGTTTCGCTCACTCTCGAAATCAAGCATTTTACAGCAGGTTGGAGCAGCCTGTATCTCAGCACAGGAATAAGGTAGGGAAGAATTCTAAGGATCATTTTGACTGCCTCCAGAAGTTAGATCAGATGGCAAATTGGATTTGGTGCTAGGTCTTTCCCTTTAGGTTTTACCCCAACAATGTTTTCATTAGTTTCGCTCACTCTCGAAATCAAGCATTTTACAGCAGGTTGGAGCAGCCTGTATCCTCAGCACAGGAATAAGGTAGGGAAGAATTCTAAGGATCATTTTGACTGCCTCCAGAAGTTAGATCAGATGGCAAATTGGATTTGGTGCTAGGTCTTTCCCTTTAGGTTTTACCCCAACAATGTTTTCATTAGTTTCGCTCACTCTCGAAATCAAGCATTTTACAGCAGGTTGGAGCAGCCTGTATCTCAGCACAGGAATAAGGTAGGGAAGAATTCTAAGGATCATTTTGACTGCCTCCAGAAGTTAGATCAGATGGCAAATTGGATTTGGTGCTAGGTCTTTCCCTTTAGGTTTTACCCCAACAATGTTTTCATTAGTTTCGCTCACTCTCGAAATCAAGCATTTTACAGCAGGTTGGAGCAGCCTGTATCTCAGCACAGGAATAAGGTAGGGAAGAATTCTAAGGATCATTTTGACTGCCTCCAGAAGTTAGATCAGATGGCAAATTGGATTTGGTGCTAGGTCTTTCCCTTTAGGTTTTACCCCAACAATGTTTTCATTAGTTTCGCTCACTCTCGAAATCAAGCATTTTACAGCAGGTTGGAGCAGCCTGTATCTCAGCACAGGAATAAGGTAGGGAAGAATTCTAAGGATCATTTTGACTGCCTCCAGAAGTTAGATCAGATGGCAAATTGGATTTGGTGCTAGGTCTTTCCCTTTAGGTTTTACCCCAACAATGTTTTCATTAGTTTCGCTCACTCTCGAAATCAAGCATTTTACAGCAGGTTGGAGCAGCCTGTATCTCAGCACAGGAATAAGGTAGGGAAGAATTCTAAGGATCATTTTGACTGCCTCCAGAAGTTAGATCAGATGGCAAATTGGATTTGGTGCTAGGTCTTTCCCTTTAGGTTTTACCCCAACAATGTTTTCATTAGTTTCGCTCACTCTCGAAATCAAGCATTTTACAGCAGGTTGGAGCAGCCTGTATCTCAGCACAGGAATAAGGTAGGGAAGAATTCTAAGGATCATTTTGACTGCCTCCAGAAGTTAGATCAGATGGCAAATTGGATTTGGTGCTAGGTCTTTCCCTTTAGGTTTTACCCCAACAATGTTTTCATTAGTTTCGCTCACTCTCGAAATCAAGCATTTTACAGCAGGTTGGAGCAGCCTGTATCTCAGCACAGGAATAAGGTAGGGAAGAATTCTAAGGATCATTTTGACTGCCTCCAGAAGTTAGATCAGATGGCAAATTGGATTTGGTGCTAGGTCTTTCCCTTTAGGTTTTACCCCAACAATGTTTTCATTAGTTTCGCTCACTCTCGAAATCAAGCATTTTACAGCAGGTTGGAGCAGCCTGTATCTCAGCACAGGAATAAGGTAGGGAAGAATTCTAAGGATCATTTTGACTGCCTCCAGAAGTTAGATCAGATGGCAAATTGGATTTGGTGCTAGGTCTTTCCCTTTAGGTTTTACCCCAACAATGTTTTCATTAGTTTCGCTCACTCTCGAAATCAAGCATTTTACAGCAGGTTGGAGCAGCCTGTATCTCAGCACAGGAATAAGGTAGGGAAGAATTCTAAGGATCATTTTGACTGCCTCCAGAAGTTAGATCAGATGGCAAATTGGATTTGGTGCTAGGTCTTTCCCTTTAGGTTTTACCCCAACAATGTTTTCATTAGTTTCGCTCACTCTCGAAATCAAGCATTTTACAGCAGGTTGGAGCAGCCTGTATCTCAGCACAGGAATAAGGTAGGGAAGAATTCTAAGGATCATTTTGACTGCCTCCAGAAGTTAGATCAGATGGCAAATTGGATTTGGTGCTAGGTCTTTCCCTTTAGGTTTTACCCCAACAATGTTTTCATTAGTTTCGCTCACTCTCGAAATCAAGCATTTTACAGCAGGTTGGAGCAGCCTGTATCTCAGCACAGGAATAAGGTAGGGAAGAATTCTAAGGATCATTTTGACTGCCTCCAGAAGTTAGATCAGATGGCAAATTGGATTTGGTGCTAGGTCTTTCCCTTTAGGTTTTACCCCAACAATGTTTTCATTAGTTTCGCTCACTCTCGAAATCAAGCATTTTACAGCAGGTTGGAGCAGCCTGTATCTCAGCACAGGAATAAGGTAGGGAAGAATTCTAAGGATCATTTTGACTGCCTCCAGAAGTTAGATCAGATGGCAAATTGGATTTGGTGCTAGGTCTTTCCCTTTAGGTTTTACCCCAACAATGTTTTCATTAGTTTCGCTCACTCTCGAAAGCAAGCATTTTACAGCAGGTTGGAGCAGCCTGTATCTCAGCACAGGAATAAGGTAGGGAAGAATTCTAAGGATCATTTTGACTGCCTCCAGAAGTTAGATCAGATGGCAAATTGGATTTGGTGCTAGGTCTTTCCCTTTAGGTTTTACCCCAACAATGTTTTCATTAGTTTCGCTCACTCTCGAAATCAAGCATTTTCCAGCAGGTTGGAGCAGCCTGTATCTCAGCACAGGAATAAGGTAGGGAAGAATTCTAAGGATCATTTTGACTGCCTCCAGAAGTTAGATCAGATGGCAAATTGGATTTGGTGCTAGGTCTTTCCCTTTAGGTTTTACCCCAACAATGTTTTCATTAGTTTCGCTCACTCTCGAAATCAAGCATTTTACAGCAGGTTGGAGCAGCCTGTATCTCAGCACAGGAATAAGGTAGGGAAGAATTCTAAGGATCATTTTGACTGCCTCCAGAAGTTAGATCAGATGGCAAATTGGATTTGGTGCTAGGTCTTTCCCTTTAGGTTTTACCCCAACAATGTTTTCATTAGTTTCGCTCACTCTCGAAATCAAGCATTTTACAGCAGGTTGGAGCAGCCTGTATCTCAGCACAGGAATAAGGTAGGGAAGAATTCTAAGGATCATTTTGACTGCCTCCAGAAGTTAGATCAGATGGCAAATTGGATTTGGTGCTAGGTCTTTCCCTTTAGGTTTTACCCCAACAATGTTTTCATTAGTTTCGCTCACTCTCGAAATCAAGCATTTTACAGCAGGTTGGAGCAGCCTGTATCTCAGCACAGGAATAAGGTAGGGAAGAATTCTAAGGATCATTTTGACTGCCTCCAGAAGTTAGATCAGATGGCAAATTGGATTTGGTGCTAGGTCTTTCCCTTTAGGTTTTACCCCAACAATGTTTTCATTAGTTTCGCTCACTCTCGAAATCAAGCATTTTACAGCAGGTTGGAGCAGCCTGTATCTCAGCACAGGAATAAGGTAGGGAAGAATTCTAAGGATCATTTTGACTGCCTCCAGAAGTTAGATCAGATGGCAAATTGGATTTGGTGCTAGGTCTTTCCCTTTAGGTTTTACCCCAACAATGTTTTCATTAGTTTCGCTCACTCTCGAAATCAAGCATTTTACAGCAGGTTGGAGCAGCCTGTATCTCAGCACAGGAATAAGGTAGGGAAGAATTCTAAGGATCATTTTGACTGCCTCCAGAAGTTAGATCAGATGGCAAATTGGATTTGGTGCTAGGTCTTTCCCTTTAGGTTTTACCCCAACAATGTTTTCATTAGTTTCGCTCACTCTCGAAATCAAGCATTTTACAGCAGGTTGGAGCAGCCTGTATCTCAGCACAGGAATAAGGTAGGGAAGAATTCTAAGGATCATTTTGACTGCCTCCAGAAGTTAGATCAGATGGCAAATTGGATTTGGTGCTAGGTCTTTCCCTTTAGGTTTTACCCCAACAATGTTTTCATTAGTTTCGCTCACTCTCGAAATCAAGCATTTTACAGCAGGTTGGAGCAGCCTGTATCTCAGCACAGGAATAAGGTAGGGAAGAATTCTAAGGATCATTTTGACTGCCTCCAGAAGTTAGATCAGATGGCAAATTGGATTTGGTGCTAGGTCTTTCCCTTTAGGTTTTACCCCAACAATGTTTTCATTAGTTTCGCTCACTCTCGAAATCAAGCATTTTACAGCAGGTTGGAGCAGCCTGTATCTCAGCACAGGAATAAGGTAGGGAAGAATTCTAAGGATCATTTTGACTGCCTCCAGAAGTTAGATCAGATGGCGAATTGGATTTGGTGCTAGGTCTTTCCCTTTAGGTTTTACCCCAACAATGTTTTCATTAGTTTCGCTCACTCTCGAAATCAAGCATTTTACAGCAGGTTGGAGCAGCCTGTATCTCAGCACAGGAATAAGGTAGGGAAGAATTCTAAGGATCATTTTGACTGCCTCCAGAAGTTAGATCAGATGGCGAATTGGATTTGGTGCTAGGTCTTTCCCTTTAGGTTTTACCCCAACAATGTTTTCATTAGTTTCGCTCACTCTCGAAATCAAGCATTTTACAGCAGGTTGGAGCAGCCTGTATCTCAGCACAGGAATAAGGTAGGGAAGAATTCTAAGGATCATTTTGACTGCCTCCAGAAGTTAGATCAGATGGCAAATTGGATTTGGTGCTAGGTCTTTCCCTTTAGGTTTTACCCCAACAATGTTTTCATTAGTTTCGCTCACTCTCGAAATCAAGCATTTTACAGCAGGTTGGAGCAGCCTGTATCTCAGCACAGGAATAAGGTAGGGAAGAATTCTAAGGATCATTTTGACTGCCTCCAGAAGTTAGATCAGATGGCAAATTGGATTTGGTGCTAGGTCTTTCCCTTTAGGTTTTACCCCAACAATGTTTTCATTAGTTTCGCTCACTCTCGAAAGCAAGCATTTTACAGCAGGTTGGAGCAGCCTGTATCTCAGCACAGGAATAAGGTAGGGAAGAATTCTAAGGATCATTTTGACTGCCTCCAGAAGTTAGATCAGATGGCAAATTGGATTTGGTGCTAGGTCTTTCCCTTTAGGTTTTACCCCAACAATGTTTTCATTAGTTTCGCTCACTCTCGAAATCAAGCATTTTACAGCAGGTTGGAGCAGCCTGTATCTCAGCACAGGAATAAGGTAGGGAAGAATTCAAATACTCATTTTGACTGCCTCCAGAAGTTAGATCAGATGGCAAATTGGATTTGGTGCTAGGTCTTTCCCTTTAGGTTTTACCCCAACAATGTTTTCATTAGTTTCGCTCACTCTCGAAATCAAGCATTTTACAGCAGGTTGGAGCAGCCTGTATCTCAGCACAGGAATAAGGTAGGGAAGAATTCTAAGGCTCATTTTGACTGCCTCCAGAAGTTAGATCAGATGGCAAATTGGATTTGGTGCTAGGTCTTTCCCTTTAGGTTTTACCCCAACAATGTTTTCATTAGTTTCGCTCACTCTCGAAATCAAGCATTTTACAGCAGGTTGGAGCAGCCTGTATCTCAGCACAGGAATAAGGTAGGGAAGAATTCTAAGGATCATTTTGACTGCCTCCAGAAGTTAGATCAGATGGCAAATTGGATTTGGTGCTAGGTCTTTCCCTTTAGGTTTTACCCCAACAATGTTTTCATTAGTTTCGCTCACTCTCGAAATCAAGCATTTTACAGCAGGTTGGAGCAGCCTGTATCTCAGCACAGGAATAAGGTAGGGAAGAATTCTAAGGATCATTTTGACTGCCTCCAGAAGTTAGATCAGATGGCAAATTGGATTTGGTGCTAGGTCTTTCCCTTTAGGTTTTACCCCAACAATGTTTTCATTAGTTTCGCTCACTCTCGAAATCAAGCATTTTACAGCAGGTTGGAGCAGCCTGTATCTCAGCACAGGAATAAGGTAGGGAAGAATTCTAAGGATCATTTTGACTGCCTCCAGAAGTTAGATCAGATGGCAAATTGGATTTGGTGCTAGGTCTTTCCCTTTAGGTTTTACCCCAACAATGTTTTCATTAGTTTCGCTCACTCTCGAAATCAAGCATTTTACAGCAGGTTGGAGCAGCCTGTATCTCAGCACAGGAATAAGGTAGGGAAGAATTCTAAGGATCATTTTGACTGCCTCCAGAAGTTAGATCAGATGGCAAATTGGATTTGGTGCTAGGTCTTTCCCTTTAGGTTTTACCCCAACAATGTTTTCATTAGTTTCGCTCACTCTCGAAATCAAGCATTTTACAGCAGGTTGGAGCAGCCTGTATCTCAGCACAGGAATAAGGTAGGGAAGAATTCTAAGGATCATTTTGACTGCCTCCAGAAGTTAGATCAGATGGCAAATTGGATTTGGTGCTAGGTCTTTCCCTTTAGGTTTTACCCCAACAATGTTTTCATTAGTTTCGCTCACTCTCGAAATCAAGCATTTTACAGCAGGTTGGAGCAGCCTGTATCTCAGCACAGGAATAAGGTAGGGAAGAATTCTAAGGATCATTTTGACTGCCTCCAGAAGTTAGATCAGATGGCAAATTGGATTTGGTGCTAGGTCTTTCCCTTTAGGTTTTACCCCAACAATGTTTTCATTAGTTTCGCTCACTCTCGAAATCAAGCATTTTACAGCAGGTTGGAGCAGCCTGTATCTCAGCACAGGAATAAGGTAGGGAAGAATTCTAAGGATCATTTTGACTGCCTCCAGAAGTTAGATCAGATGGCAAATTGGATTTGGTGCTAGGTCTTTCCCTTTAGGTTTTACCCCAACAATGTTTTCATTAGTTTCGCTCACTCTCGAAATCAAGCATTTTACAGCAGGTTGGAGCAGCCTGTATCTCAGCACAGGAATAAGGTAGGGAAGAATTCAAATACTCATTTTGACTGCCTCCAGAAGTTAGATCAGATGGCAAATTGGATTTGGTGCTAGGTCTTTCCCTTTAGGTTTTACCCCAACAATGTTTTCATTAGTTTCGCTCACTCTCGAAATCAAGCATTTTACAGCAGGTTGGAGCAGCCTGTATCTCAGCACAGGAATAAGGTAGGGAAGAATTCAAATACTCATTTTGACTGCCTCCAGAAGTTAGATCAGATGGCAAATTGGATTTGGTGCTAGGTCTTTCCCTTTAGGTTTTACCCCAACAATGTTTTCATTAGTTTCGCTCACTCTCGAAATCAAGCATTTTACAGCAGGTTGGAGCAGCCTGTATCTCAGCACAGGAATAAGGTAGGGAAGAATTCTAAGGATCATTTTGACTGCCTCCAGAAGTTAGATCAGATGGCAAATTGGATTTGGTGCTAGGTCTTTCCCTTTAGGTTTTACCCCAACAATGTTTTCATTAGTTTCGCTCACTCTCGAAATCAAGCATTTTACAGCAGGTTGGAGCAGCCTGTATCTCAGCACAGGAATAAGGTAGGGAAGAATTCTAAGGATCATTTTGACTGCCTCCAGAAGTTAGATCAGATGGCAAATTGGATTTGGTGCTAGGTCTTTCCCTTTAGGTTTTACCCCAACAATGTTTTCATTAGTTTCGCTCACTCTCGAAATCAAGCATTTTACAGCAGGTTGGAGCAGCCTGTATCTCAGCACAGGAATAAGGTAGGGAAGAATTCTAAGGATCATTTTGACTGCCTCCAGAAGTTAGATCAGATGGCAAATTGGATTTGGTGCTAGGTCTTTCCCTTTAGGTTTTACCCCAACAATGTTTTCATTAGTTTCGCTCACTCTCGAAATCAAGCATTTTACAGCAGGTTGGAGCAGCCTGTATCTCAGCACAGGAATAAGGTAGGGAAGAATTCTAAGGATCATTTTGACTGCCTCCAGAAGTTAGATCAGATGGCAAATTGGATTTGGTGCTAGGTCTTTCCCTTTAGGTTTTACCCCAACAATGTTTTCATTAGTTTCGCTCACTCTCGAAATCAAGCATTTTACAGCAGGTTGGAGCAGCCTGTATCTCAGCACAGGAATAAGGTAGGGAAGAATTCTAAGGATCATTTTGACTGCCTCCAGAAGTTAGATCAGATGGCAAATTGGATTTGGTGCTAGGTCTTTCCCTTTAGGTTTTACCCCAACAATGTTTTCATTAGTTTCGCTCACTCTCGAAATCAAGCATTTTACAGCAGGTTGGAGCAGCCTGTATCTCAGCACAGGAATAAGGTAGGGAAGAATTCTAAGGATCATTTTGACTGCCTCCAGAAGTTAGATCAGATGGCAAATTGGATTTGGTGCTAGGTCTTTCCCTTTAGGTTTTACCCCAACAATGTTTTCATTAGTTTCGCTCACTCTCGAAATCAAGCATTTTACAGCAGGTTGGAGCAGCCTGTATCTCAGCACAGGAATAAGGTAGGGAAGAATTCAAATACTCATTTTGACTGCCTCCAGAAGTTAGATCAGATGGCAAATTGGATTTGGTGCTAGGCCTTTCCCTTTAGGTTTTACCCCAACAATGTTTTCATTAGTTTCGCTCACTCTCGAAATCAAGCATTTTACAGCAGGTTGGAGCAGCCTGTATCTCAGCACAGGAATAAGGTAGGGAAGAATTCAAATACTCATTTTGACTGCCTCCAGAAGTTAGATCAGATGGCAAATTGGATTTGGTGCTAGGTCTTTCCCTTTAGGTTTTACCCCAACAATGTTTTCATTAGTTTCGCTCACTCTCGAAATCAAGCATTTTACAGCAGGTTGGAGCAGCCTGTATCTCAGCACAGGAATAAGGTAGGGAAGAATTCTAAGGATCATTTTGACTGCCTCCAGAAGTTAGATCAGATGGCAAATTGGATTTGGTGCTAGGTCTTTCCCTTTAGGTTTTACCCCAACAATGTTTTCATTAGTTTCGCTCACTCTCGAAATCAAGCATTTTACAGCAGGTTGGAGCAGCCTGTATCTCAGCACAGGAATAAGGTAGGGAAGAATTCTAAGGATCATTTTGACTGCCTCCAGAAGTTAGATCAGATGGCAAATTGGATTTGGTGCTAGGTCTTTCCCTTTAGGTTTTACCCCAACAATGTTTTCATTAGTTTCGCTCACTCTCGAAATCAAGCATTTTACAGCAGGTTGGAGCAGCCTGTATCTCAGCACAGGAATAAGGTAGGGAAGAATTCTAAGGATCATTTTGACTGCCTCCAGAAGTTAGATCAGATGGCAAATTGGATTTGGTGCTAGGTCTTTCCCTTTAGGTTTTACCCCAACAATGTTTTCATTAGTTTCGCTCACTCTCGAAATCAAGCATTTTACAGCAGGTTGGAGCAGCCTGTATCTCAGCACAGGAATAAGGTAGGGAAGAATTCAAAGGATCATTTTGACTGCCTCCAGAAGTTAGATCAGATGGCAAATTGGATTTGGTGCTAGGTCTTTCCCTTTAGGTTTTACCCCAACAATGTTTTCATTAGTTTCGCTCACTCTCGAAATCAAGCATTTTACAGCAGGTTGGAGCAGCCTGTATCTCAGCACAGGAATAAGGTAGGGAAGAATTCTAAGGATCATTTTGACTGCCTCCAGAAGTTAGATCAGATGGCAAATTGGATTTGGTGCTAGGTCTTTCCCTTTAGGTTTTACCCCAACAATGTTTTCATTAGTTTCGCTCACTCTCGAAATCAAGCATTTTACAGCAGGTTGGAGCAGCCTGTATCTCAGCACAGGAATAAGGTAGGGAAGAATTCTAAGGATCATTTTGACTGCCTCCAGAAGTTAGATCAGATGGCAAATTGGATTTGGTGCTAGGTCTTTCCCTTTAGGTTTTACCCCAACAATGTTTTCATTAGTTTCGCTCACTCTCGAAATCAAGCATTTTACAGCAGGTTGGAGCAGCCTGTATCTCAGCACAGGAATAAGGTAGGGAAGAATTCTAAGGATCATTTTGACTGCCTCCAGAAGTTAGATCAGATGGCAAATTGGATTTGGTGCTAGGTCTTTCCCTTTAGGTTTTACCCCAACAATGTTTTCATTAGTTTCGCTCACTCTCGAAATCAAGCATTTTACAGCAGGTTGGAGCAGCCTGTATCTCAGCACAGGAATAAGGTAGGGAAGAATTCTAAGGATCATTTTGACTGCCTCCAGAAGTTAGATCAGATGGCAAATTGGATTTGGTGCTAGGTCTTTCCCTTTAGGTTTTACCCCAACAATGTTTTCATTAGTTTCGCTCACTCTCGAAATCAAGCATTTTACAGCAGGTTGGAGCAGCCTGTATCTCAGCACAGGAATAAGGTAGGGAAGAATTCTAAGGATCATTTTGACTGCCTCCAGAAGTTAGATCAGATGGCAAATTGGATTTGGTGCTAGGTCTTTCCCTTTAGGTTTTACCCCAACAATGTTTTCATTAGTTTCGCTCACTCTCGAAATCAAGCATTTTACAGCAGGTTGGAGCAGCCTGTATCTCAGCACAGGAATAAGGTAGGGAAGAATTCTAAGGATCATTTTGACTGCCTCCAGAAGTTAGATCAGATGGCAAATTGGATTTGGTGCTAGGTCTTTCCCTTTAGGTTTTACCCCAACAATGTTTTCATTAGTTTCGCTCACTCTCGAAATCAAGCATTTTACAGCAGGTTGGAGCAGCCTGTATCTCAGCACAGGAATAAGGTAGGGAAGAATTCTAAGGATCATTTTGACTGCCTCCAGAAGTTAGATCAGATGGCAAATTGGATTTGGTGCTAGGTCTTTCCCTTTAGGTTTTACCCCAACAATGTTTTCATTAGTTTCGCTCACTCTCGAAATCAAGCATTTTACAGCAGGTTGGAGCAGCCTGTATCTCAGCACAGGAATAAGGTAGGGAAGAATTCTAAGGATCATTTTGACTGCCTCCAGAAGTTAGATCAGATGGCAAATTGGATTTGGTGCTAGGTCTTTCCCTTTAGGTTTTACCCCAACAATGTTTTCATTAGTTTCGCTCACTCTCGAAATCAAGCATTTTACAGCAGGTTGGAGCAGCCTGTATCTCAGCACAGGAATAAGGTAGGGAAGAATTCTAAGGATCATTTTGACTGCCTCCAGAAGTTAGATCAGATGGCAAATTGGATTTGGTGCTAGGTCTTTCCCTTTAGGTTTTACCCCAACAATGTTTTCATTAGTTTCGCTCACTCTCGAAATCAAGCATTTTACAGCAGGTTGGAGCAGCCTGTATCTCAGCACAGGAATAAGGTAGGGAAGAATTCTAAGGATCATTTTGACTGCCTCCAGAAGTTAGATCAGATGGCAAATTGGATTTGGTGCTAGGTCTTTCCCTTTAGGTTTTACCCCAACAATGTTTTCATTAGTTTCGCTCACTCTCGAAATCAAGCATTTTACAGCAGGTTGGAGCAGCCTGTATCTCAGCACAGGAATAAGGTAGGGAAGAATTCTAAGGATCATTTTGACTGCCTCCAGAAGTTAGATCAGATGGCAAATTGGATTTGGTGCTAGGTCTTTCCCTTTAGGTTTTACCCCAACAATGTTTTCATTAGTTTCGCTCACTCTCGAAATCAAGCATTTTACAGCAGGTTGGAGCAGCCTGTATCTCAGCACAGGAATAAGGTAGGGAAGAATTCTAAGGATCATTTTGACTGCCTCCAGAAGTTAGATCAGATGGCAAATTGGATTTGGTGCTAGGTCTTTCCCTTTAGGTTTTACCCCAACAATGTTTTCATTAGTTTCGCTCACTCTCGAAATCAAGCATTTTACAGCAGGTTGGAGCAGCCTGTATCTCAGCACAGGAATAAGGTAGGGAAGAACTCAAATACTCATTTTGACTGCCTCCAGAAGTTAGATCAGATGGCAAATTGGATTTGGTGCTAGGTCTTTCCCTTTAGGTTTTACCCCAACAATGTTTTCATTAGTTTCGCTCACTCTCGAAATCAAGCATTTTACAGCAGGTTGGAGCAGCCTGTATCTCAGCACAGGAATAAGGTAGGGAAGAATTCAAATACTCATTTTGACTGCCTCCAGAAGTTAGATCAGATGGCAAATTGGATTTGGTGCTAGGTCTTTCCCTTTAGGTTTTACCCCAACAATGTTTTCATTAGTTTCGCTCACTCTCGAAATCAAGCATTTTACAGCAGGTTGGAGCAGCCTGTATCTCAGCACAGGAATAAGGTAGGGAAGAATTCTAAGGATCATTTTGACTGCCTCCAGAAGTTAGATCAGATGGCAAATTGGATTTGGTGCTAGGTCTTTCCCTTTAGGTTTTAGCCCAACAATGTTTTCATTAGTTTCGCTCACTCTCGAAATCAAGCATTTTACAGCAGGTTGGAGCAGCCTGTATCTCAGCACAGGAATAAGGTAGGGAAGAATTCAAATACTCATTTTGACTGCCTCCAGAAGTTAGATCAGATGGCAAATTGGATTTGGTGCTAGGTCTTTCCCTTTAGGTTTTACCCCAACAATGTTTTCATTAGTTTCGCTCACTCTCGAAATCAAGCATTTTACAGCAGGTTGGAGCAGCCTGTATCTCAGCACAGGAATAAGGTAGGGAAGAATTCTAAGGATCATTTTGACTGCCTCCAGAAGTTAGATCAGATGGCAAATTGGATTTGGTGCTAGGTCTTTCCCTTTAGGTTTTACCCCAACAATGTTTTCATTAGTTTCGCTCACTCTCGAAAGCAAGCATTTTACAGCAGGTTGGAGCAGCCTGTATCTCAGCACAGGAATAAGGTAGGGAAGAATTCTAAGGATCATTTTGACTGCCTCCAGAAGTTAGATCAGATGGCAAATTGGATTTGGTGCTAGGTCTTTCCCTTTAGGTTTTACCCCAACAATGTTTTCATTAGTTTCGCTCACTCTCGAAATCAAGCATTTTACAGCAGGTTGGAGCAGCCTGTATCTCAGCACAGGAATAAGGTAGGGAAGAATTCTAAGGATCATTTTGACTGCCTCCAGAAGTTAGATCAGATGGCAAATTGGATTTGGTGCTAGGTCTTTCCCTTCAGGTTTTACCCCAACAATGTTTTCATTAGTTTCGCTCACTCTCGAAATCAAGCATTTTACAGCAGGTTGGAGCAGCCTGTATCTCAGCACAGGAATAAGGTAGGGAAGAATTCTAAGGATCATTTTGACTGCCTCCAGAAGTTAGATCAGATGGCAAATTGGATTTGGTGCTAGGTCTTTCCCTTTAGGTTTTACCCCAACAATGTTTTCATTAGTTTCGCTCACTCTCGAAATCAAGCATTTTACAGCAGGTTGGAGCAGCCTGTATCTCAGCACAGGAATAAGGTAGGGAAGAATTCTAAGGATCATTTTGACTGCCTCCAGAAGTTAGATCAGATGGCAAATTGGATTTGGTGCTAGGTCTTTCCCTTTAGGTTTTACCCCAACAAAGTTTTCATTAGTTTCGCTCACTCTCGAAATCAAGCATTTTACAGCAGGATGGAGCAGCCTGTATCTCAGCACAGGAATAAGGTAGGGAAGAATTCTAAGGATCATTTTGACTGCCTCCAGAAGTTAGATCAGATGGCAAATTGGATTTGGTGCTAGGTCTTTCCCTTTAGGTTTTACCCCAACAATGTTGTCATTAGTTTCGCTCACTCTCGAAATCAAGCATTTTACAGCAGGTTGGAGCAGCCTGTATCTCAGCACAGGAATAAGGTAGGGAAGAATTCTAAGGATCATTTTGACTGCCTCCAGAAGTTAGATCAGATGGCAAATTGGATTTGGTGCTAGGTCTTTCCCTTTAGGTTTTACCCCAACAATGTTTTCATTAGTTTCGCTCACTCTCGAAATCAAGCATTTTACAGCAGGATGGAGCAGCCTGTATCTCAGCACAGGAATAAGGTAGGGAAGAATTCTAAGGATCATTTTGACTGCCTCCAGAAGTTAGATCAGATGGCAAATTGGATTTGGTGCTAGGTCTTTCCCTTTAGGTTTTACCCCAACAATGTTTTCATTAGTTTCGCTCACTCTCGAAAGCAAGCATTTTACAGCAGGTTGGAGCAGCCTGTATCTCAGCACAGGAATAAGGTAGGGAAGAATTCTAAGGATCATTTTGACTGCCTCCAGAAGTTAGATCAGATGGCAAATTGGATTTGGTGCTAGGTCTTTCCCTTTAGGTTTTACCCCAACAATGTTTTCATTAGTTTCGCTCACTCTGGAAATCAAGCATTTTACAGCAGGTTGGAGCAGCCTGTATCTCAGCACAGGAATAAGGTAGGGAAGAATTCTAAGGATCATTTTGACTGCCTCCAGAAGTTAGATCAGATGGCAAATTGGATTTGGTGCTAGGTCTTTCCCTTTAGGTTTTACCCCAACAATGTTTTCATTAGTTTCGCTCACTCTCGAAATCAAGCATTTTACAGCAGGTTGGAGCAGCCTGTATCTCAGCACAGGAATAAGGTAGGGAAGAATTCTAAGGATCATTTTGACTGCCT
Source organism: Melanerpes formicivorus (assembly GCF_026170545.1). NCBI lineage: Eukaryota > Metazoa > Chordata > Aves > Piciformes > Picidae > Melanerpes > Melanerpes formicivorus. The sequence goes on along the minus strand of NW_027144028.1, from coordinate 25,092 downwards.
CCAGAAGTTAGATCAGATGGCAAATTGGATTTGGTGCTAGGTCTTTCCCTTTAGGTTTTACCCCAACAATGTTTTCATTAGTTTCGCTCACTCTCGAAATCAAGCATTTTACAGCAGGTTGGAGCAGCCTGTATCTCAGCACAGGAATAAGGTAGGGAAGAATTCTAAGGATCATTTTGACTGCCTCCAGAAGTTAGATCAGATGGCAAATTGGATTTGGTGCTAGGTCTTTCCCTTTAGGTTTTACCCCAACAATGTTTTCATTAGTTTCGCTCACTCTCGAAATCAAGCATTTTACAGCAGGTTGGAGCAGCCTGTATCTCAGCACAGGAATAAGGTAGGGAAGAATTCTAAGGATCATTTTGACTGCCTCCAGAAGTTAGATCAGATGGCAAATTGGATTTGGTGCTAGGTCTTTCCCTTTAGGTTTTACCCCAACAATGTTTTCATTAGTTTCGCTCACTCTCGAAATCAAGCATTTTACAGCAGGTTGGAGCAGCCTGTATCTCAGCACAGGAATAAGGTAGGGAAGAATTCTAAGGATCATTTTGACTGCCTCCAGAAGTTAGATCAGATGGCAAATTGGATTTGGTGCTAGGTCTTTCCCTTTAGGTTTTACCCCAACAAAGTTTTCATTAGTTTCGCTCACTCTCGAAATCAAGCATTTTACAGCAGGATGGAGCAGCCTGTATCTCAGCACAGGAATAAGGTAGGGAAGAATTCTAAGGATCATTTTGACTGCCTCCAGAAGTTAGATCAGATGGCAAATTGGATTTGGTGCTAGGTCTTTCCCTTTAGGTTTTAGCCCAACAATGTTTTCATTAGTTTCGCTCACTCTCGAAAGCAAGCATTTTACAGCAGGTTGGAGCAGCCTGTATCTCAGCACAGGAATAAGGTAGGGAAGAATTCTAAGGATCATTTTGACTGCCTCCAGAAGTTAGATCAGATGGCAAATTGGATTTGGTGCTAGGTCTTTCCCTTTAGGTTTTACCCCAACAATGTTTTCATTAGTTTCGCTCACTCTCGAAATCAAGCATTTTACAGCAGGTTGGAGCAGCCTGTATCTCAGCACAGGAATAAGGTAGGGAAGAATTCTAAGGATCATTTTGACTGCCTCCAGAAGTTAGATCAGATGGCAAATTGGATTTGGTGCTAGGTCTTTCCCTTTAGGTTTTACCCCAACAATGTTTTCATTAGTTTCGCTCACTCTCGAAATCAAGCATTTTACAGCAGGATGTAGCAGCCTGTATCTCAGCACAGGAATAAGGTAGGGAAGAATTCTAAGGATCATTTTGACTGCCTCCAGAAGTTAGATCAGATGGCAAATTGGATTTGGTGCTAGGTCTTTCCCTTTAGGTTTTACCCCAACAATGTTTTCATTAGTTTCGCTCACTCTCGAAAGCAAGCATTTTACAGCAGGTTGGAGCAGCCTGTATCTCAGCACAGGAATAAGGTAGGGAAGAATTCTAAGGATCATTTTGACTGCCTCCAGAAGTTAGATCAGATGGCAAATTGGATTTGGTGCTAGGTCTTTCCCTTTAGGTTTTACCCCAACAATGTTTTCATTAGTTTCGCTCACTCTCGAAATCAAGCATTTTACAGCAGGTTGGAGCAGCCTGTATCTCAGCACAGGAATAAGGTAGGGAAGAATTCTAAGGATCATTTTGACTGCCTCCAGAAGTTAGATCAGATGGCAAATTGGATTTGGTGCTAGGTCTTTCCCTTTAGGTTTTACCCCAACAATGTTTTCATTAGTTTCGCTCACTCTCGAAATCAAGCATTTTACAGCAGGTTGGAGCAGCCTGTATCTCAGCACAGGAATAAGGTAGGGAAGAATTCAAATACTCATTTTGACTGCCTCCAGAAGTTAGATCAGATGGCAAATTGGATTTGGTGCTAGGTCTTTCCCTTTAGGTTTTACCCCAACAATGTTTTCATTAGTTTCGCTCACTCTCGAAAGCAAGCATTTTACAGCAGGTTGGAGCAGCCTGTATCTCAGCACAGGAATAAGGTAGGGAAGAATTCTAAGGATCATTTTGACTGCCTCCAGAAGTTAGATCAGATGGCAAATTGGATTTGGTGCTAGGTCTTTCCCTTTAGGTTTTACCCCAACCATGTTTTCATTAGTTTCGCTCACTCTCGAAATCAAGCATTTTACAGCAGGTTGGAGCAGCCTGTATCTCAGCACAGGAATAAGGTAGGGAAGAATTCTAAGGATCATTTTGACTGCCTCCAGAAGTTAGATCAGATGGCAAATTGGATTTGGTGCTAGGTCTTTCCCTTTAGGTTTTACCCCAACAAAGTTTTCATTAGTTTCGCTCACTCTCGAAATCAAGCATTTTACAGCAGGATGGAGCAGCCTGTATCTCAGCACAGGAATAAGGTAGAGAAGAATTCTAAGGATCATTTTGACTGCCTCCAGAAGTTAGATCAGATGGCAAATTGGATTTGGTGCTAGGTCTTTCCCTTTAGGTTTTACCCCAACAATGTTTTCATTAGTTTCGCTCACTCTCGAAAGCAAGCATTTTACAGCAGGTTGGAGCAGCCTGTATCTCAGCACAGGAATAAGGTAGGGAAGAATTCTAAGGATCATTTTGACTGCCTCCAGAAGTTAGATCAGATGGCAAATTGGATTTGGTGCTAGGTCTTTCCCTTTAGGTTTTACCCCAACAATGTTTTCATTAGTTTCGCTCACTCTCGAAATCAAGCATTTTACAGCAGGTTGGAGCAGCCTGTATCTCAGCACAGGAATAAGGTAGGGAAGAATTCTAAGGATCATTTTGACTGCCTCCAGAAGTTAGATCAGATGGCAAATTGGATTTGGTGCTAGGTCTTTCCCTTTAGGTTTTACCCCAACAATGTTTTCATTAGTTTCGCTCACTCTCGAAATCAAGCATTTTACAGCAGGATGTAGCAGCCTGTATCTCAGCACAGGAATAAGGTAGGGAAGAATTCTAAGGATCATTTTGACTGCCTCCAGAAGTTAGATCAGATGGCAAATTGGATTTGGTGCTAGGTCTTTCCCTTTAGGTTTTACCCCAACAATGTTTTCATTAGTTTCGCTCACTCTCGAAAGCAAGCATTTTACAGCAGGTTGGAGCAGCCTGTATCTCAGCACAGGAATAAGGTAGGGAAGAATTCTAAGGATCATTTTGACTGCCTCCAGAAGTTAGATCAGATGGCAAATTGGATTTGGTGCTAGGTCTTTCCCTTTAGGTTTTACCCCAACAATGTTTTCATTAGTTTCGCTCACTCTCGAAAGCAAGCATTTTACAGCAGGTTGGAGCAGCCTGTATCTCAGCACAGGAATAAGGTAGGGAAGAATTCTAAGGATCATTTTGACTGCCTCCAGAAGTTAGATCAGATGGCAAATTGGATTTGGTGCTAGGTCTTCCCCTTTAGGTTTTACCCCAACAATGTTTTCATTAGTTTCGCTCACTCTCGAAATCAAGCATTTTACAGCAGGTTGGAGCAGCCTGTATCTCAGCACAGGAATAAGGTAGGGAAGAATTCAAATACTCATTTTCACTGCCTCCAGAAGTTAGATCAGATGGCAAATTGGATTTGGTGCTAGGTCTTTCCCTTTAGGTTTTACCCCAACAATGTTTTCATTAGTTTCGCTCACTCTCGAAATCAAGCATTTTACAGCAGGTTGGAGCAGCCTGTATCTCAGCACAGGAATAAGGTAGGGAAGAATTCTAAGGATCATTTTGACTGCCTCCAGAAGTTAGATCAGATGGCAAATTGGATTTGGTGCTAGGTCTTTCCCTTTAGGTTTTACCCCAACAATGTTTTCATTAGTTTCGCTCACTCTCGAAATCAAGCATTTTACAGCAGGTTGGAGCAGCCTGTATCTCAGCACAGGAATAAGGTAGGGAAGAATTCTAAGGATCATTTTGACTGCCTCCAGAAGTTAGATCAGATGGCAAATTGGATTTGGTGCTAGGTCTTTCCCTTTAGGTTTTACCCCAACAATGTTTTCATTAGTTTCGCTCACTCTCGAAATCAAGCATTTTACAGCAGGTTGGAGCAGCCTGTATCTCAGCACAGGAATAAGGTAGGGAAGAATTCAAATACTCATTTTGACTGCCTCCAGAAGTTAGATCAGATGGCAAATTGGATTTGGTGCTAGGTCTTTCCCTTTAGGTTTTACCCCAACAATGTTTTCATTAGTTTCGCTCACTCTCGAAATCAAGCATTTTACAGCAGGATGTAGCAGCCTGTATCTCAGCACAGGAATAAGGTAGGGAAGAATTCTAAGGATCATTTTGACTGCCTCCAGAAGTTAGATCAGATGGCAAATTGGATTTGGTGCTAGGTCTTTCCCTTTAGGTTTTACCCCAACAATGTTTTCATTAGTTTCGCTCACTCTCGAAAGCAAGCATTTTACAGCAGGTTGGAGCAGCCTGTATCTCAGCACAGGAATAAGGTAGGGAAGAATTCTAAGGATCATTTTGACTGCCTCCAGAAGTTAGATCAGATGGCAAATTGGATTTGGTGCTAGGTCTTTCCCTTTAGGTTTTACCCCAACAATGTTTTCATTAGTTTCGCTCACTCTCGAAAGCAAGCATTTTACAGCAGGTTGGAGCAGCCTGTATCTCAGCACAGGAATAAGGTAGGGAAGAATTCTAAGGATCATTTTGACTGCCTCCAGAAGTTAGATCAGATGGCAAATTGGATTTGGTGCTAGGTCTTTCCCTTTAGGTTTTACCCCAACAATGTTTTCATTAGTTTCGCTCACTCTCGAAAGCAAGCATTTTACAGCAGGTTGGAGCAGCCTGTATCTCAGCACAGGAATAAGGTAGGGAAGAATTCTAAGGATCATTTTGACTGCCTCCAGAAGTTAGATCAGATGGCAAATTGGATTTGGTGCTAGGTCTTTCCCTTTAGGTTTTACCCCAACAATGTTTTCATTAGTTTCGCTCACTCTCGAAAGCAAGCATTTTACAGCAGGTTGGAGCAGCCTGTATCTCAGCACAGGAATAAGGTAGGGAAGAATTCTAAGGATCATTTTGACTGCCTCCAGAAGTTAGATCAGATGGCAAATTGGATTTGGTGCTAGGTCTTCCCCTTTAGGTTTTACCCCAACAATGTTTTCATTAGTTTCGCTCACTCTCGAAATCAAGCATTTTACAGCAGGTTGGAGCAGCCTGTATCTCAGCACAGGAATAAGGTAGGGAAGAATTCAAATACTCATTTTGACTGCCTCCAGAAGTTAGATCAGATGGCAAATTGGATTTGGTGCTAGGTCTTTCCCTTTAGGTTTTACCCCAACAATGTTTTCATTAGTTTCGCTCACTCTCGAAATCAAGCATTTTACAGCAGGTTGGAGCAGCCTGTATCTCAGCACAGGAATAAGGTAGGGAAGAATTCTAAGGATCATTTTGACTGCCTCCAGAAGTTAGATCAGATGGCAAATTGGATTTGGTGCTAGGTCTTTCCCTTTAGGTTTTACCCCAACAATGTTTTCATTAGTTTCGCTCACTCTCGAAATCAAGCATTTTACAGCAGGTTGGAGCAGCCTGTATCTCAGCACAGGAATAAGGTAGGGAAGAATTCAAATACTCATTTTGACTGCCTCCAGAAGTTAGATCAGATGGCAAATTGGATTTGGTGCTAGGTCTTTCCCTTTAGGTTTTACCCCAACAATGTTTTCATTAGTTTCGCTCACTCTCGAAATCAAGCATTTTACAGCAGGTTGGAGCAGCCTGTATCTCAGCACAGGAATAAGGTAGGGAAGAATTCTAAGGATCATTTTGACTGCCTCCAGAAGTTAGATCAGATGGCAAATTGGATTTGGTGCTAGGTCTTTCCCTTTAGGTTTTACCCCAACAATGTTTTCATTAGTTTCGCTCACTCTCGAAATCAAGCATTTTACAGCAGGTTGGAGCAGCCTGTATCTCAGCACAGGAATAAGGTAGGGAAGAATTCTAAGGATCATTTTGACTGCCTCCAGAAGTTAGATCAGATGGCAAATTGGATTTGGTGCTAGGTCTTTCCCTTTAGGTTTTACCCCAACAATGTTTTCATTAGTTTCGCTCACTCTCGAAATCAAGCATTTTACAGCAGGATGTAGCAGCCTGTATCTCAGCACAGGAATAAGGTAGGGAAGAATTCTAAGGATCATTTTGACTGCCTCCAGAAGTTAGATCAGATGGCAAATTGGATTTGGTGCTAGGTCTTTCCCTTTAGGTTTTACCCCAACAATGTTTTCATTAGTTTCGCTCACTCTCGAAAGCAAGCATTTTACAGCAGGTTGGAGCAGCCTGTATCTCAGCACAGGAATAAGGTAGGGAAGAATTCTAAGGATCATTTTGACTGCCTCCAGAAGTTAGATCAGATGGCAAATTGGATTTGGTGCTAGGTCTTTCCCTTTAGGTTTTACCCCAACAATGTTTTCATTAGTTTCGCTCACTCTCGAAAGCAAGCATTTTACAGCAGGTTGGAGCAGCCTGTATCTCAGCACAGGAATAAGGTAGGGAAGAATTCTAAGGATCATTTTGACTGCCTCCAGAAGTTAGATCAGATGGCAAATTGGATTTGGTGCTAGGTCTTTCCCTTTAGGTTTTACCCCAACAATGTTTTCATTAGTTTCGCTCACTCTCGAAATCAAGCATTTTACAGCAGGTTGGAGCAGCCTGTATCTCAGCACAGGAATAAGGTAGGGAAGAATTCAAATACTCATTTTGACTGCCTCCAGAAGTTAGATCAGATGGCAAATTGGATTTGGTGCTAGGTCTTTCCCTTTAGGTTTTACCCCAACAATGTTTTCATTAGTTTCGCTCACTCTCGAAATCAAGCATTTAACAGCAGGTTGGAGCAGCCTGTATCTCAGCACAGGAATAAGGTAGGGAAGAATTCAAATACTCATTTTGACTGCCTCCAGAAGTTAGATCAGATGGCAAATTGGATTTGGTGCTAGGTCTTTCCCTTTAGGTTTTACCCCAACAATGTTTTCATTAGTTTCGCTCACTCTCGAAATCAAGCATTTTACAGCAGGTTGGAGCAGCCTGTATCTCAGCACAGGAATAAGGTAGGGAAGAATTCAAATACTCATTTTGACTGCCTCCAGAAGTTAGATCAGATGGCAAATTGGATTTGGTGCTAGGTCTTTCCCTTTAGGTTTTACCCCAACAATGTTTTCATTAGTTTCGCTCACTCTCGAAATCAAGCATTTTACAGCAGGTTGGAGCAGCCTGTATCTCAGCACAGGAATAAGGTAGGGAAGAATTCTAAGGATCATTTTGACTGCCTCCAGAAGTTAGATCAGATGGCAAATTGGATTTGGTGCTAGGTCTTTCCCTTTAGGTTTTACCCCAACAATGTTTTCATTAGTTTCGCTCACTCTCGAAATCAAGCATTTTACAGCAGGTTGGAGCAGCCTGTATCTCAGCACAGGAATAAGGTAGGGAAGAATTCTAAGGATCATTTTGACTGCCTCCAGAAGTTAGATCAGATGGCAAATTGGATTTGGTGCTAGGTCTTTCCCTTTAGGTTTTACCCCAACAATGTTTTCATTAGTTTCGCTCACTCTCGAAATCAAGCATTTTACAGCAGGTTGGAGCAGCCTGTATCTCAGCACAGGAATAAGGTAGGGAAGAATTCTAAGGATCATTTTGACTGCCTCCAGAAGTTAGATCAGATGGCAAATTGGATTTGGTGCTAGGTCTTTCCCTTTAGGTTTTACCCCAACAATGTTTTCATTAGTTTCGCTCACTCTCGAAATCAAGCATTTTACAGCAGGTTGGAGCAGCCTGTATCTCAGCACAGGAATAAGGTAGGGAAGAATTCAAAGGATCATTTTGACTGCCTCCAGAAGTTAGATCAGATGGCAAATTGGATTTGGTGCTAGGTCTTTCCCTTTAGGTTTTACCCCAACAATGTTTTCATTAGTTTCGCTCACTCTCGAAATCAAGCATTTTACAGCAGGTTGGAGCAGCCTGTATCTCAGCACAGGAATAAGGTAGGGAAGAATTCAAATACTCATTTTGACTGCCTCCAGAAGTTAGATCAGATGGCCAATGCAATTTGGTGCTAGGCCTTTCCCTTTAGGTTTTACCCCAACAATGTTTTCATTAGTTTCGCTCACTCTCGAAATCAAGCATTTTACAGCAGGTTGGAGCAGCCTGTATCTCAGCACAGGAATAAGGTAGGGAAGAATTCTAAGGATCATTTTGACTGCCTCCAGAAGTTAGATCAGATGGCAAATTGGATTTGGTGCTAGGTCTTTCCCTTTAGGTTTTACCCCAACAATGTTTTCATTAGTTTCGCTCACTCTCGAAATCAAGCATTTTACAGCAGGTTGGAGCAGCCTGTATCTCAGCACAGGAATAAGGTAGGGAAGAATTCTAAGGATCATTTTGACTGCCTCCAGAAGTTAGATCAGATGGCAAATTGGATTTGGTGCTAGGTCTTTCCCTTTAGGTTTTACCCCAACAATGTTTTCATTAGTTTCGCTCACTCTCGAAATCAAGCATTTTACAGCAGGTTGGAGCAGCCTGTATCTCAGCACAGGAATAAGGTAGGGAAGAATTCTAAGGATCATTTTGACTGCCTCCAGAAGTTAGATCAGATGGCAAATTGGATTTGGTGCTAGGTCTTTCCCTTTAGGTTTTACCCCAACAATGTTTTCATTAGTTTCGCTCACTCTCAAAATCAAGCATTTTACAGCAGGTTGGAGCAGCCTGTATCTCAGCACAGGAATAAGGTAGGGAAGAATTCTAAGGATCATTTTGACTGCCTCCAGAAGTTAGATCAGATGGCAAATTGGATTTGGTGCTAGGTCTTTCCCTTTAGGTTTTACCCCAACAATGTTTTCATTAGTTTCGCTCACTCTCGAAATCAAGCATTTTACAGCAGGTTGGAGCAGCCTGTATCTCAGCACAGGAATAAGGTAGGGAAGAATTCTAAGGATCATTTTGACTGCCTCCAGAAGTTAGATCAGATGGCAAATTGGATTTGGTGCTAGGTCTTTCCCTTTAGGTTTTACCCCAACAATGTTTTCATTAGTTTCGCTCACTCTCGAAATCAAGCATTTTACAGCAGGTTGGAGCAGCCTGTATCTCAGCACAGGAATAAGGTAGGGAAGAATTCTAAGGATCATTTTGACTGCCTCCAGAAGTTAGATCAGATGGCAAATTGGATTTGGTGCTAGGTCTTTCCCTTTAGGTTTTACCCCAACAATGTTTTCATTAGTTTCGCTCACTCTCGAAATCAAGCATTTTACAGCAGGTTGGAGCAGCCTGTATCTCAGCACAGGAATAAGGTAGGGAAGAATTCTAAGGATCATTTTGACTGCCTCCAGAAGTTAGATCAGATGGCAAATTGGATTTGGTGCTAGGTCTTTCCCTTTAGGTTTTACCCCAACAATGTTTTCATTAGTTTCGCTCACTCTCGAAATCAAGCATTTTACAGCAGGTTGGAGCAGCCTGTATCTCAGCACAGGAATAAGGTAGGGAAGAATTCTAAGGATCATTTTGACTGCCTCCAGAAGTTAGATCAGATGGCAAATTGGATTTGGTGCTAGGTCTTTCCCTTTAGGTTTTACCCCAACAATGTTTTCATTAGTTTCGCTCACTCTCGAAATCAAGCATTTTACAGCAGGTTGGAGCAGCCTGTATCTCAGCACAGGAATAAGGTAGGGAAGAATTCTAAGGATCATTTTGACTGCCTCCAGAAGTTAGATCAGATGGCAAATTGGATTTGGTGCTAGGTCTTTCCCTTTAGGTTTTACCCCAACAATGTTTTCATTAGTTTCGCTCACTCTCGAAATCAAGCATTTTACAGCAGGTTGGAGCAGCCTGTATCTCAGCACAGGAATAAGGTAGGGAAGAATTCTAAGGATCATTTTGACTGCCTCCAGAAGTTAGATCAGATGGCAAATTGGATTTGGTGCTAGGTCTTTCCCTTTAGGTTTTACCCCAACAATGTTTTCATTAGTTTCGCTCACTCTCGAAATCAAGCATTTTACAGCAGGTTGGAGCAGCCTGTATCTCAGCACAGGAATAAGGTAGGGAAGAATTCTAAGGATCATTTTGACTGCCTCCAGAAGTTAGATCAGATGGCAAATTGGATTTGGTGCTAGGTCTTTCCCTTTAGGTTTTACCCCAACAATGTTTTCATTAGTTTCGCTCACTCTCGAAATCAAGCATTTTACAGCAGGTTGGAGCAGCCTGTATCTCAGCACAGGAATAAGGTAGGGAAGAATTCAAATACTCATTTTGACTGCCTCCAGAAGTTAGATCAGATGGCAAATTGGATTTGGTGCTAGGTCTTTCCCTTTAGGTTTTACCCCAACAATGTTTTCATTAGTTTCGCTCACTCTCGAAATCAAGCATTTTACAGCAGGTTGGAGCAGCCTGTATCTCAGCACAGGAATAAGGTAGGGAAGAATTCTAAGGATCATTTTGACTGCCTCCAGAAGTTAGATCAGATGGCAAATTGGATTTGGTGCTAGGTCTTTCCCTTTAGGTTTTACCCCAACAATGTTTTCATTAGTTTCGCTCACTCTCGAAATCAAGCATTTTACAGCAGGTTGGAGCAGCCTGTATCTCAGCACAGGAATAAGGTAGGGAAGAATTCTAAGGATCATTTTGACTGCCTCCAGAAGTTAGATCAGATGGCAAATTGGATTTGGTGCTAGGTCTTTCCCTTTAGGTTTTACCCCAACAATGTTTTCATTAGTTTCGCTCACTCTCGAAATCAAGCATTTTACAGCAGGTTGGAGCAGCCTGTATCTCAGCACAGGAATAAGGTAGGGAAGAATTCTAAGGATCATTTTGACTGCCTCCAGAAGTTAGATCAGATGGCAAATTGGATTTGGTGCTAGGTCTTTCCCTTTAGGTTTTACCCCAACAATGTTTTCATTAGTTTCGCTCACTCTCGAAATCAAGCATTTTACAGCAGGTTGGAGCAGCCTGTATCTCAGCACAGGAATAAGGTAGGGAAGAATTCTAAGGATCATTTTGACTGCCTCCAGAAGTTAGATCAGATGGCAAATTGGATTTGGTGCTAGGTCTTTCCCTTTAGGTTTTACCCCAACAATGTTTTCATTAGTTTCGCTCACTCTCGAAATCAAGCATTTTACAGCAGGTTGGAGCAGCCTGTATCTCAGCACAGGAATAAGGTAGGGAAGAATTCTAAGGATCATTTTGACTGCCTCCAGAAGTTAGATCAGATGGCAAATTGGATTTGGTGCTAGGTCTTTCCCTTTAGGTTTTACCCCAACAATGTTTTCATTAGTTTCGCTCACTCTCGAAATCAAGCATTTTACAGCAGGTTGGAGCAGCCTGTATCTCAGCACAGGAATAAGGTAGGGAAGAATTCTAAGGATCATTTTGACTGCCTCCAGAAGTTAGATCAGATGGCAAATTGGATTTGGTGCTAGGTCTTTCCCTTTAGGTTTTACCCCAACAATGTTTTCATTAGTTTCGCTCACTCTCGAAATCAAGCATTTTACAGCAGGTTGGAGCAGCCTGTATCTCAGCACAGGAATAAGGTAGGGAAGAATTCTAAGGATCATTTTGACTGCCTCCAGAAGTTAGATCAGATGGCAAATTGGATTTGGTGCTAGGTCTTTCCCTTTAGGTTTTACCCCAACAATGTTTTCATTAGTTTCGCTCACTCTCGAAATCAAGCATTTTACAGCAGGTTGGAGCAGCCTGTATCTCAGCACAGGAATAAGGTAGGGAAGAATTCAAATACTCATTTTGACTGCCTCCAGAAGTTAGATCAGATGGCAAATTGGATTTGGTGCTAGGTCTTTCCCTTTAGGTTTTACCCCAACAATGTTTTCATTAGTTTCGCTCACTCTCGAAATCAAGCATTTTACAGCAGGTTGGAGCAGCCTGTATCTCAGCACAGGAATAAGGTAGGGAAGAATTCTAAGGATCATTTTGACTGCCTCCAGAAGTTAGATCAGATGGCAAATTGGATTTGGTGCTAGGTCTTTCCCTTTAGGTTTTACCCCAACAATGTTTTCATTAGTTTCGCTCACTCTCGAAATCAAGCATTTTACAGCAGGTTGGAGCAGCCTGTATCTCAGCACAGGAATAAGGTAGGGAAGAATTCTAAGGATCATTTTGACTGCCTCCAGAAGTTAGATCAGATGGCAAATTGGATTTGGTGCTAGGTCTTTCCCTTTAGGTTTTACCCCAACAATGTTTTCATTAGTTTCGCTCACTCTCGAAATCAAGCATTTTACAGCAGGTTGGAGCAGCCTGTATCTCAGCACAGGAATAAGGTAGGGAAGAATTCAAAGGATCATTTTGACTGCCTCCAGAAGTTAGATCAGATGGCAAATTGGATTTGGTGCTAGGTCTTTCCCTTTAGGTTTTACCCCAACAATGTTTTCATTAGTTTCGCTCACTCTCGAAATCAAGCATTTTACAGCAGGTTGGAGCAGCCTGTATCTCAGCACAGGAATAAGGTAGGGAAGAATTCAAATACTCATTTTGACTGCCTCCAGAAGTTAGATCAGATGGCCAATGCAATTTGGTGCTAGGCCTTTCCCTTTAGGTTTTACCCCAACAATGTTTTCATTAGTTTCGCTCACTCTCGAAATCAAGCATTTTACAGCAGGTTGGAGCAGCCTGTATCTCAGCACAGGAATAAGGTAGGGAAGAATTCTAAGGATCATTTTGACTGCCTCCAGAAGTTAGATCAGATGGCAAATTGGATTTGGTGCTAGGTCTTTCCCTTTAGGTTTTACCCCAACAATGTTTTCATTAGTTTCGCTCACTCTCGAAATCAAGCATTTTACAGCAGGTTGGAGCAGCCTGTATCTCAGCACAGGAATAAGGTAGGGAAGAATTCTAAGGATCATTTTGACTGCCTCCAGAAGTTAGATCAGATGGCAAATTGGATTTGGTGCTAGGTCTTTCCCTTTAGGTTTTACCCCAACAATGTTTTCATTAGTTTCGCTCACTCTCGAAATCAAGCATTTTACAGCAGGTTGGAGCAGCCTGTATCTCAGCACAGGAATAAGGTAGGGAAGAATTCTAAGGATCATTTTGACTGCCTCCAGAAGTTAGATCAGATGGCAAATTGGATTTGGTGCTAGGTCTTTCCCTTTAGGTTTTACCCCAACAATGTTTTCATTAGTTTCGCTCACTCTCAAAATCAAGCATTTTACAGCAGGTTGGAGCAGCCTGTATCTCAGCACAGGAATAAGGTAGGGAAGAATTCTAAGGATCATTTTGACTGCCTCCAGAAGTTAGATCAGATGGCAAATTGGATTTGGTGCTAGGTCTTTCCCTTTAGGTTTTACCCCAACAATGTTTTCATTAGTTTCGCTCACTCTCGAAATCAAGCATTTTACAGCAGGTTGGAGCAGCCTGTATCTCAGCACAGGAATAAGGTAGGGAAGAATTCTAAGGATCATTTTGACTGCCTCCAGAAGTTAGATCAGATGGCAAATTGGATTTGGTGCTAGGTCTTTCCCTTTAGGTTTTACCCCAACAATGTTTTCATTAGTTTCGCTCACTCTCGAAATCAAGCATTTTACAGCAGGTTGGAGCAGCCTGTATCTCAGCACAGGAATAAGGTAGGGAAGAATTCTAAGGATCATTTTGACTGCCTCCAGAAGTTAGATCAGATGGCAAATTGGATTTGGTGCTAGGTCTTTCCCTTTAGGTTTTACCCCAACAATGTTTTCATTAGTTTCGCTCACTCTCGAAATCAAGCATTTTACAGCAGGTTGGAGCAGCCTGTATCTCAGCACAGGAATAAGGTAGGGAAGAATTCTAAGGATCATTTTGACTGCCTCCAGAAGTTAGATCAGATGGCAAATTGGATTTGGTGCTAGGTCTTTTCCCTTTAGGTTTTACCCAACAATGTTTTCATTAGTTTCGCTCACTCTCGAAATCAAGCATTTTACAGCAGGTTGGAGCAGCCTGTATCTCAGCACAGGAATAAGGTAGGGAAGAATTCTAAGGATCATTTTGACTGCCTCCAGAAGTTAGATCAGATGGCAAATTGGATTTGGTGCTAGGTCTTTCCCTTTAGGTTTTACCCCAACAATGTTTTCATTAGTTTCGCTCACTCTCGAAATCAAGCATTTTACAGCAGGTTGGAGCAGCCTGTATCTCAGCACAGGAATAAGGTAGGGAAGAATTCTAAGGATCATTTTGACTGCCTCCAGAAGTTAGATCAGATGGCAAATTGGATTTGGTGCTAGGTCTTTCCCTTTAGGTTTTACCCCAACAATGTTTTCATTAGTTTCGCTCACTCTCGAAATCAAGCATTTTACAGCAGGTTGGAGCAGCCTGTATCTCAGCACAGGAATAAGGTAGGGAAGAATTCTAAGGATCATTTTGACTGCCTCCAGAAGTTAGATCAGATGGCAAATTGGATTTGGTGCTAGGTCTTTCCCTTTAGGTTTTACCCCAACAATGTTTTCATTAGTTTCGCTCACTCTCGAAATCAAGCATTTTACAGCAGGTTGGAGCAGCCTGTATCTCAGCACAGGAATAAGGTAGGGAAGAATTCTAAGGATCATTTTGACTGCCTCCAGAAGTTAGATCAGATGGCAAATTGGATTTGGTGCTAGGTCTTTCCCTTTAGGTTTTACCCCAACAATGTTTTCATTAGTTTCGCTCACTCTCGAAATCAAGCATTTTACAGCAGGTTGGAGCAGCCTGTATCTCAGCACAGGAATAAGGTAGGGAAGAATTCAAATACTCATTTTGACTGCCTCCAGAAGTTAGATCAGATGGCAAATTGGATTTGGTGCTAGGTCTTTCCCTTTAGGTTTTACCCCAACAATGTTTTCATTAGTTTCGCTCACTCTCGAAATCAAGCATTTTACAGCAGGTTGGAGCAGCCTGTATCTCAGCACAGGAATAAGGTAGGGAAGAATTCTAAGGATCATTTTGACTGCCTCCAGAAGTTAGATCAGATGGCAAATTGGATTTGGTGCTAGGTCTTTCCCTTTAGGTTTTACCCCAACAATGTTTTCATTAGTTTCGCTCACTCTCGAAATCAAGCATTTTACAGCAGGTTGGAGCAGCCTGTATCTCAGCACAGGAATAAGGTAGGGAAGAATTCTAAGGATCATTTTGACTGCCTCCAGAAGTTAGATCAGATGGCAAATTGGATTTGGTGCTAGGTCTTTCCCTTTAGGTTTTACCCCAACAATGTTTTCATTAGTTTCGCTCACTCTCGAAATCAAGCATTTTACAGCAGGTTGGAGCAGCCTGTATCTCAGCACAGGAATAAGGTAGGGAAGAATTCTAAGGATCATTTTGACTGCCTCCAGAAGTTAGATCAGATGGCAAATTGGATTTGGTGCTAGGTCTTTCCCTTTAGGTTTTACCCCAACAATGTTTTCATTAGTTTCGCTCACTCTCGAAATCAAGCATTTTACAGCAGGTTGGAGCAGCCTGTATCTCAGCACAGGAATAAGGTAGGGAAGAATTCTAAGGATCATTTTGACTGCCTCCAGAAGTTAGATCAGATGGCAAATTGGATTTGGTGCTAGGTCTTTCCCTTTAGGTTTTACCCCAACAATGTTTTCATTAGTTTCGCTCACTCTCGAAATCAAGCATTTTACAGCAGGTTGGAGCAGCCTGTATCTCAGCACAGGAATAAGGTAGGAAGAATTCTAAGGATCATTTTGACTGCCTCCAGAAGTTAGATCAGATGGCAAATTGGATTTGGTGCTAGGTCTTTCCCTTTAGGTTTTACCCCAACAATGTTTTCATTAGTTTCGCTCACTCTCGAAATCAAGCATTTTACAGCAGGTTGGAGCAGCCTGTATCTCAGCACAGGAATAAGGTAGGGAAGAATTCTAAGGATCATTTTGACTGCCTCCAGAAGTTAGATCAGATGGCAAATTGGATTTGGTGCTAGGTCTTTCCCTTTAGGTTTTACCCCAACAATGTTTTCATTAGTTTCGCTCACTCTCGAAATCAAGCATTTTACAGCAGGTTGGAGCAGCCTGTATCTCAGCACAGGAATAAGGTAGGGAAGAATTCTAAGGATCATTTTGACTGCCTCCAGAAGTTAGATCAGATGGCAAATTGGATTTGGTGCTAGGTCTTTCCCTTTAGGTTTTACCCCAACAATGTTTTCATTAGTTTCGCTCACTCTCGAAATCAAGCATTTTACAGCAGGTTGGAGCAGCCTGTATCTCAGCACAGGAATAAGGTAGGGAAGAATTCTAAGGATCATTTTGACTGCCTCCAGAAGTTAGATCAGATGGCAAATTGGATTTGGTGCTAGGTCTTTCCCTTTAGGTTTTACCCCAACAATGTTTTCATTAGTTTCGCTCACTCTCGAAATCAAGCATTTTACAGCAGGTTGGAGCAGCCTGTATCTCAGCACAGGAATAAGGTAGGGAAGAATTCTAAGGATCATTTTGACTGCCTCCAGAAGTTAGATCAGATGGCAAATTGGATTTGGTGCTAGGTCTTTCCCTTTAGGTTTTACCCCAACAATGTTTTCATTAGTTTCGCTCACTCTCGAAATCAAGCATTTTACAGCAGGTTGGAGCAGCCTGTATCTCAGCACAGGAATAAGGTAGGGAAGAATTCTAAGGATCATTTTGACTGCCTCCAGAAGTTAGATCAGATGGCAAATTGGATTTGGTGCTAGGTCTTTCCCTTTAGGTTTTACCCCAACAATGTTTTCATTAGTTTCGCTCACTCTCGAAATCAAGCATTTTACAGCAGGTTGGAGCAGCCTGTATCTCAGCACAGGAATAAGGTAGGGAAGAATTCTAAGGATCATTTTGACTGCCTCCAGAAGTTAGATCAGATGGCAAATTGGATTTGGTGCTAGGTCTTTCCCTTTAGGTTTTACCCCAACAATGTTTTCATTAGTTTCGCTCACTCTCGAAAGCAAGCATTTTACAGCAGGTTGGAGCAGCCTGTATCTCAGCACAGGAATAAGGTAGGGAAGAATTCTAAGGATCATTTTGACTGCCTCCAGAAGTTAGATCAGATGGCAAATTGGATTTGGTGCTAGGTCTTTCCCTTTAGGTTTTACCCCAACAATGTTTTCATTAGTTTCGCTCACTCTCGAAAGCAAGCATTTTACAGCAGGTTGGAGCAGCCTGTATCTCAGCACAGGAATAAGGTAGGGAAGAATTCTAAGGATCATTTTGACTGCCTCCAGAAGTTAGATCAGATGGCAAATTGGATTTGGTGCTAGGTCTTTCCCTTTAGGTTTTACCCCAACAATGTTTTCATTAGTTTCGCTCACTCTCGAAAGCAAGCATTTTACAGCAGGTTGGAGCAGCCTGTATCTCAGCACAGGAATAAGGTAGGGAAGAATTCTAAGGATCATTTTGACTGCCTCCAGAAGTTAGATCAGATGGCAAATTGGATTTGGTGCTAGGTCTTTCCCTTTAGGTTTTACCCCAACAATGTTTTCATTAGTTTCGCTCACTCTCGAAAGCAAGCATTTTACAGCAGGTTGGAGCAGCCTGTATCTCAGCACAGGAATAAGGTAGGGAAGAATTCTAAGGATCATTTTGACTGCCTCCAGAAGTTAGATCAGATGGCAAATTGGATTTGGTGCTAGGTCTTTCCCTTTAGGTTTTACCCCAACAATGTTTTCATTAGTTTCGCTCACTCTCGAAATCAAGCATTTTACAGCAGGTTGGAGCAGCCTGTATCTCAGCACAGGAATAAGGTAGGGAAGAATTCTAAGGATCATTTTGACTGCCTCCAGAAGTTAGATCAGATGGCAAATTGGATTTGGTGCTAGGTCTTTCCCTTTAGGTTTTACCCCAACAATGTTTTCATTAGTTTCGCTCACTCTCGAAATCAAGCATTTTACAGCAGGTTGGAGCAGCCTGTATCTCAGCACAGGAATAAGGTAGGGAAGAATTCTAAGGATCATTTTGACTGCCTCCAGAAGTTAGATCAGATGGCAAATTGGATTTGGTGCTAGGTCTTTCCCTTTAGGTTTTACCCCAACAATGTTTTCATTAGTTTCGCTCACTCTCGAAATCAAGCATTTTACAGCAGGTTGGAGCAGCCTGTATCTCAGCACAGGAATAAGGTAGGGAAGAATTCTAAGGATCATTTTGACTGCCTCCAGAAGTTAGATCAGATGGCAAATTGGATTTGGTGCTAGGTCTTTCCCTTTAGGTTTTACCCCAACAATGTTTTCATTAGTTTCGCTCACTCTCGAAATCAAGCATTTTACAGCAGGTTGGAGCAGCCTGTATCTCAGCACAGGAATAAGGTAGGGAAGAATTCTAAGGATCATTTTGACTGCCTCCAGAAGTTAGATCAGATGGCAAATTGGATTTGGTGCTAGGTCTTTCCCTTTAGGTTTTACCCCAACAATGTTTTCATTAGTTTCGCTCACTCTCGAAATCAAGCATTTTACAGCAGGTTGGAGCAGCCTGTATCTCAGCACAGGAATAAGGTAGGGAAGAATTCTAAGGATCATTTTGACTGCCTCCAGAAGTTAGATCAGATGGCAAATTGGATTTGGTGCTAGGTCTTTCCCTTTAGGTTTTACCCCAACAATGTTTTCATTAGTTTCGCTCACTCTCGAAATCAAGCATTTTACAGCAGGTTGGAGCAGCCTGTATCTCAGCACAGGAATAAGGTAGGGAAGAATTCTAAGGATCATTTTGACTGCCTCCAGAAGTTAGATCAGATGGCAAATTGGATTTGGTGCTAGGTCTTTCCCTTTAGGTTTTACCCCAACAATGTTTTCATTAGTTTCGCTCACTCTCGAATCAAGCATTTTACAGCAGGTTGGAGCAGCCTGTATCTCAGCACAGGAATAAGGTAGGGAAGAATTCTAAGGATCATTTTGACTGCCTCCAGAAGTTAGATCAGATGGCAAATTGGATTTGGTGCTAGGTCTTTCCCTTTAGGTTTTACCCCAACAATGTTTTCATTAGTTTCGCTCACTCTCGAAAGCAAGCATTTTACAGCAGGTTGGAGCAGCCTGTATCTCAGCACAGGAATAAGGTAGGGAAGAATTCTAAGGATCATTTTGACTGCCTCCAGAAGTTAGATCAGATGGCAAATTGGATTTGGTGCTAGGTCTTTCCCTTTAGGTTTTACCCCAACAATGTTTTCATTAGTTTCGCTCACTCTCGAAATCAAGCATTTTACAGCAGGTTGGAGCAGCCTGTATCTCAGCACAGGAATAAGGTAGGGAAGAATTCTAAGGATCATTTTGACTGCCTCCAGAAGTTAGATCAGATGGCAAATTGGATTTGGTGCTAGGTCTTTCCCTTTAGGTTTTACCCCAACAATGTTTTCATTAGTTTCGCTCACTCTCGAAATCAAGCATTTTACAGCAGGTTGGAGCAGCCTGTATCTCAGCACAGGAATAAGGTAGGGAAGAATTCTAAGGATCATTTTGACTGCCTCCAGAAGTTAGATCAGATGGCAAATTGGATTTGGTGCTAGGTCTTTCCCTTTAGGTTTTACCCCAACAATGTTTTCATTAGTTTCGCTCACTCTCGAAATCAAGCATTTTACAGCAGGTTGGAGCAGCCTGTATCTCAGCACAGGAATAAGGTAGGGAAGAATTCTAAGGATCATTTTGACTGCCTCCAGAAGTTAGATCAGATGGCAAATTGGATTTGGTGCTAGGTCTTTCCCTTTAGGTTTTACCCCAACAATGTTTTCATTAGTTTCGCTCACTCTCGAAATCAAGCATTTTACAGCAGGTTGGAGCAGCCTGTATCTCAGCACAGGAATAAGGTAGGGAAGAATTCTAAGGATCATTTTGACTGCCTCCAGAAGTTAGATCAGATGGCAAATTGGATTTGGTGCTAGGTCTTTCCCTTTAGGTTTTACCCCAACAATGTTTTCATTAGTTTCGCTCACTCTCGAAATCAAGCATTTTACAGCAGGTTGGAGCAGCCTGTATCTCAGCACAGGAATAAGGTAGGGAAGAATTCTAAGGATCATTTTGACTGCCTCCAGAAGTTAGATCAGATGGCAAATTGGATTTGGTGCTAGGTCTTTCCCTTTAGGTTTTACCCCAACAATGTTTTCATTAGTTTCGCTCACTCTCGAAATCAAGCATTTTACAGCAGGTTGGAGCAGCCTGTATCTCAGCACAGGAATAAGGTAGGGAAGAATTCTAAGGATCATTTTGACTGCCTCCAGAAGTTAGATCAGATGGCAAATTGGATTTGGTGCTAGGTCTTTCCCTTTAGGTTTTACCCCAACAATGTTTTCATTAGTTTCGCTCACTCTCGAAATCAAGCATTTTACAGCAGGTTGGAGCAGCCTGTATCTCAGCACAGGAATAAGGTAGGGAAGAATTCTAAGGATCATTTTGACTGCCTCCAGAAGTTAGATCAGATGGCAAATTGGATTTGGTGCTAGGTCTTTCCCTTTAGGTTTTACCCCAACAATGTTTTCATTAGTTTCGCTCACTCTCGAAATCAAGCATTTTACAGCAGGTTGGAGCAGCCTGTATCTCAGCACAGGAATAAGGTAGGGAAGAATTCTAAGGATCATTTTGACTGCCTCCAGAAGTTAGATCAGATGGCAAATTGGATTTGGTGCTAGGTCTTTCCCTTTAGGTTTTACCCCAACAATGTTTTCATTAGTTTCGCTCACTCTCGAAATCAAGCATTTTACAGCAGGTTGGAGCAGCCTGTATCTCAGCACAGGAATAAGGTAGGGAAGAATTCTAAGGATCATTTTGACTGCCTCCAGAAGTTAGATCAGATGGCAAATTGGATTTGGTGCTAGGTCTTTCCCTTTAGGTTTTACCCCAACAATGTTTTCATTAGTTTCGCTCACTCTCGAAATCAAGCATTTTACAGCAGGTTGGAGCAGCCTGTATCTCAGCACAGGAATAAGGTAGGGAAGAATTCTAAGGATCATTTTGACTGCCTCCAGAAGTTAGATCAGATGGCAAATTGGATTTGGTGCTAGGTCTTTCCCTTTAGGTTTTACCCCAACAATGTTTTCATTAGTTTCGCTCACTCTCGAAATCAAGCATTTTACAGCAGGTTGGAGCAGCCTGTATCTCAGCACAGGAATAAGGTAGGGAAGAATTCTAAGGATCATTTTGACTGCCTCCAGAAGTTAGATCAGATGGCCAATGCAATTTGGTGCTAGGCCTTTCCCTTTAGGTTTTACCCCAACAATGTTTTCATTAGTTTCGCTCACTCTCGAAATCAAGCATTTTACAGCAGGTTGGAGCAGCCTGTATCTCAGCACAGGAATAAGGTAGGGAAGAATTCAAATACTCATTTTGACTGCCTCCAGAAGTTAGATCAGATGGCAAATTGGATTTGGTGCTAGGTCTTTCCTTTAGGTTTTACCCCAACAATGTTTTCATTAGTTTCGCTCACTCTCGAAATCAAGCATTTTACAGCAGGTTGGAGCAGCCTGTATCTCAGCACAGGAATAAGGTAGGGAAGAATTCTAAGGATCATTTTGACTGCCTCCAGAAGTTAGATCAGATGGCAAATTGGATTTGGTGCTAGGTCTTTCCCTTTAGGTTTTACCCCAACAATGTTTTCATTAGTTTCGCTCACTCTCGAAATCAAGCATTTTACAGCAGGTTGGAGCAGCCTGTATCTCAGCACAGGAATAAGGTAGGGAAGAATTCTAAGGATCATTTTGACTGCCTCCAGAAGTTAGATCAGATGGCAAATTGGATTTGGTGCTAGGTCTTTCCCTTTAGGTTTTACCCCAACAATGTTTTCATTAGTTTCGCTCACTCTCGAAATCAAGCATTTTACAGCAGGTTGGAGCAGCCTGTATCTCAGCACAGGAATAAGGTAGGGAAGAATTCTAAGGATCATTTTGACTGCCTCCAGAAGTTAGATCAGATGGCAAATTGGATTTGGTGCTAGGTCTTTCCCTTTAGGTTTTACCCCAACAATGTTTTCATTAGTTTCGCTCACTCTCGAAATCAAGCATTTTACAGCAGGTTGGAGCAGCCTGTATCTCAGCACAGGAATAAGGTAGGGAAGAATTCTAAGGATCATTTTGACTGCCTCCAGAAGTTAGATCAGATGGCAAATTGGATTTGGTGCTAGGTCTTTCCCTTTAGGTTTTACCCCCAACAATGTTTTCATTAGTTTCGCTCACTCTCGAAATCAAGCATTTTACAGCAGGTTGGAGCAGCCTGTATCTCAGCACAGGAATAAGGTAGGGAAGAATTCTAAGGATCATTTTGACTGCCTCCAGAAGTTAGATCAGATGGCAAATTGGATTTGGTGCTAGGTCTTTCCCTTTAGGTTTTACCCCAACAATGTTTTCATTAGTTTCGCTCACTCTCGAAATCAAGCATTTTACAGCAGGTTGGAGCAGCCTGTATCTCAGCACAGGAATAAGGTAGGGAAGAATTCTAAGGATCATTTTGACTGCCTCCAGAAGTTAGATCAGATGGCAAATTGGATTTGGTGCTAGGTCTTTCCCTTTAGGTTTTACCCCAACAATGTTTTCATTAGTTTCGCTCACTCTCGAAATCAAGCATTTTACAGCAGGTTGGAGCAGCCTGTATCTCAGCACAGGAATAAGGTAGGGAAGAATTCTAAGGATCATTTTGACTGCCTCCAGAAGTTAGATCAGATGGCAAATTGGATTTGGTGCTAGGTCTTTCCCTTTAGGTTTTACCCCAACAATGTTTTCATTAGTTTCGCTCACTCTCGAAATCAAGCATTTTACAGCAGGTTGGAGCAGCCTGTATCTCAGCACAGGAATAAGGTAGGGAAGAATTCTAAGGATCATTTTGACTGCCTCCAGAAGTTAGATCAGATGGCAAATTGGATTTGGTGCTAGGTCTTTCCCTTTAGGTTTTACCCCAACAATGTTTTCATTAGTTTCGCTCACTCTCGAAATCAAGCATTTTACAGCAGGTTGGAGCAGCCTGTATCTCAGCACAGGAATAAGGTAGGGAAGAATTCTAAGGATCATTTTGACTGCCTCCAGAAGTTAGATCAGATGGCAAATTGGATTTGGTGCTAGGTCTTTCCCTTTAGGTTTTACCCCAACAATGTTTTCATTAGTTTCGCTCACTCTCGAAATCAAGCATTTTACAGCAGGTTGGAGCAGCCTGTATCTCAGCACAGGAATAAGGTAGGGAAGAATTCTAAGGATCATTTTGACTGCCTCCAGAAGTTAGATCAGATGGCAAATTGGATTTGGTGCTAGGTCTTTCCCTTTAGGTTTTACCCCAACAATGTTTTCATTAGTTTCGCTCACTCTCGAAATCAAGCATTTTTACAGCAGGTTGGAGCAGCCTGTATCTCAGCACAGGAATAAGGTAGGGAAGAATTCTAAGGATCATTTTGACTGCCTCCAGAAGTTAGATCAGATGGCAAATTGGATTTGGTGCTAGGTCTTTCCCTTTAGGTTTTACCCCAACAATGTTTTCATTAGTTTCGCTCACTCTCGAAATCAAGCATTTTACAGCAGGTTGGAGCAGCCTGTATCTCAGCACAGGAATAAGGTAGGGAAGAATTCTAAGGATCATTTTGACTGCCTCCAGAAGTTAGATCAGATGGCAAATTGGATTTGGTGCTAGGTCTTTCCCTTTAGGTTTTACCCCAACAATGTTTTCATTAGTTTCGCTCACTCTCGAAATCAAGCATTTTACAGCAGGTTGGAGCAGCCTGTATCTCAGCACAGGAATAAGGTAGGGAAGAATTCTAAGGATCATTTTGACTGCCTCCAGAAGTTAGATCAGATGGCAAATTGGATTTGGTGCTAGGTCTTTCCCTTTAGGTTTTACCCCAACAATGTTTTCATTAGTTTCGCTCACTCTCGAAATCAAGCATTTTACAGCAGGTTGGAGCAGCCTGTATCTCAGCACAGGAATAAGGTAGGGAAGAATTCTAAGGATCATTTTGACTGCCTCCAGAAGTTAGATCAGATGGCAAATTGGATTTGGTGCTAGGTCTTTCCCTTTAGGTTTTACCCCAACAATGTTTTCATTAGTTTCGCTCACTCTCGAAATCAAGCATTTTACAGCAGGTTGGAGCAGCCTGTATCTCAGCACAGGAATAAGGTAGGGAAGAATTCTAAGGATCATTTTGACTGCCTCCAGAAGTTAGATCAGATGGCAAATTGGATTTGGTGCTAGGTCTTTCCCTTTAGGTTTTACCCCAACAATGTTTTCATTAGTTTCGCTCACTCTCGAAATCAAGCATTTTACAGCAGGTTGGAGCAGCCTGTATCTCAGCACAGGAATAAGGTAGGGAAGAATTCTAAGGATCATTTTGACTGCCTCCAGAAGTTAGATCAGATGGCAAATTGGATTTGGTGCTAGGTCTTTCCCTTTAGGTTTTACCCCAACAATGTTTTCATTAGTTTCGCTCACTCTCGAAATCAAGCATTTTACAGCAGGTTGGAGCAGCCTGTATCTCAGCACAGGAATAAGGTAGGGAAGAATTCTAAGGATCATTTTGACTGCCTCCAGAAGTTAGATCAGATGGCAAATTGGATTTGGTGCTAGGTCTTTCCCTTTAGGTTTTACCCCAACAATGTTTTCATTAGTTTCGCTCACTCTCGAAATCAAGCATTTTACAGCAGGTTGGAGCAGCCTGTATCTCAGCACAGGAATAAGGTAGGGAAGAATTCTAAGGATCATTTTGACTGCCTCCAGAAGTTAGATCAGATGGCAAATTGGATTTGGTGCTAGGTCTTTCCCTTTAGGTTTTACCCCAACAATGTTTTCATTAGTTTCGCTCACTCTCGAAATCAAGCATTTTACAGCAGGTTGGAGCAGCCTGTATCTCAGCACAGGAATAAGGTAGGGAAGAATTCTAAGGATCATTTTGACTGCCTCCAGAAGTTAGATCAGATGGCAAATTGGATTTGGTGCTAGGTCTTTCCCTTTAGGTTTTACCCCAACAATGTTTTCATTAGTTTCGCTCACTCTCGAAATCAAGCATTTTACAGCAGGTTGGAGCAGCCTGTATCTCAGCACAGGAATAAGGCTAGGGAATAAGGTAGGGAGAATTCTAAGGATCATTTTGACTGCCTCCAGAAGTTAGATCAGATGGCAAATTGGATTTGGTGCTAGGTCTTTCCCTTTAGGTTTTACCCCAACAATGTTTTCATTAGTTTCGCTCACTCTCGAAATCAAGCATTTTACAGCAGGTTGGAGCAGCCTGTATCTCAGCACAGGAATAAGGTAGGG
>NW_027144027.1:0-43141 GCF_026170545.1 Melanerpes formicivorus | reverse complement strand
AAAGGAAAGACCTAGCACCAAATCCAATTTGCCATCTGATCTAACTTCTGGAGGCAGTCAAAATGATCCTTAGAATTCTTCCCTACCTTATTCCTGTGCTGAGATACAGGCTGCTCCAACCTGCTGTAAAATGCTTGATTTCGAGAGTGAGCGAAACTAATGAAAACATTGTTGGGGTAAAACCTAAAGGGAAAGACCTAGCACCAAATCCAATTTGCCATCTGATCTAACTTCTGGAGGCAGTCAAAATGAGCCTTAGAATTCTTCCCTACCTTATTCCTGTGCTGAGATACAGGCTGCTCCAACCTGCTGTAAAATGCTTGATTTCGAGAGTGAGCGAAACTAATGAAAACATTGTTGGGGTAAAACCTAAAGGGAAAGACCTAGCACCAAATCCAATTTGCCATCTGATCTAACTTCTGGAGGCAGTCAAAATGATCCTTAGAATTCTTCCCTACCTTATTCCTGTGCTGAGATACAGGCTGCTCCAACCTGCTGTAAAATGCTTGATTTCGAGAGTGAGCGAAACTAATGAAAACATTGTTGGGGTAAAACCCTAAAGGGAAAGACCTAGCACCAAATCCAATTTGCCATCTGATCTAACTTCTGGAGGCAGTCAAAATGAGCCTTAGAATTCTTCCCTACCTTATTCCTGTGCTGAGATACAGGCTGCTCCACCTGCTGTAAAATGCTTGATTTCGAGAGTGAGCGAAACTAATGAAAACATTGTTGGGGTAAAACCTAAAGGGAAAGACCTAGCACCAAATCCAATTTGCCATCTGATCTAACTTCTGGAGGCAGTCAAAATGATCCTTAGAATTCTTCCCTACCTTATTCCTGTGCTGAGATACAGGCTGCTCCAACCTGCTGTAAAATGCTTGATTTCGAGAGTGAGCGAAACTAATGAAAACATTGTTGGGGGTAAAACCTAAAGGGAAAGACCTAGCACCAAATCCAATTTGCCATCTGATCTAACTTCTGGAGGCAGTCAAAATGAGCCTTAGAATTCTTCCCTACCTTATTCCTGTGCTGAGATACAGGCTGCTCCAACCTGCTGTAAAATGCTTGATTTCGAGAGTGAGCGAAACTAATGAAAACATTGTTGGGGTAAAACCTAAAGGGAAAGACCTAGCACCAAATCCAATTTGCCATCTGATCTAACTTCTGGAGGCAGTCAAAATGATCCTTAGAATTCTTCCCTACCTTATTCCTGTGCTGAGATACAGGCTGCTCCAACCTGCTGTAAAATGCTTGATTTCGAGAGTGAGCGAAACTAATGAAAACATTGTTGGGGTAAAACCTAAAGGGAAAGACCTAGCACCAAATCCAATTTGCCATCTGATCTAACTTCTGGAGGCAGTCAAAATGAGCCTTAGAATTCTTCCCTACCTTATTCCTGTGCTGAGATACAGGCTGCTCCAACCTGCTGTAAAATGCTTGATTTCGAGAGTGAGCGAAACTAATGAAAACATTGTTGGGGTAAAACCTAAAGGGAAAGACCTAGCACCAAATCCAATTTGCCATCTGATCTAACTTCTGGAGGCAGTCAAAATGAGCATTTGAATTCTTCCCTACCTTATTCCTGTGCTGAGATACAGGCTGCTCCAACCTGCTGTAAAATGCTTGATTTCGAGAGTGAGCGAAACTAATGAAAACATTGTTGGGGTAAAACCTAAAGGGAAAGACCTAGCACCAAATCCAATTTGCCATCTGATCTAACTTCTGGAGGCAGTCAAAATGAGCCTTAGAATTCTTCCCTACCTTATTCCTGTGCTGAGATACAGGCTGCTCCAACCTGCTGTAAAATGCTTGATTTCGAGAGTGAGCGAAACTAATGAAAACATTGTTGGGGTAAAACCTAAAGGGAAAGACCTAGCACCAAATCCAATTTGCCATCTGATCTAACTTCTGGAGGCAGTCAAAATGAGCCTTAGAATTCTTCCCTACCTTATTCCTGTGCTGAGATACAGGCTGCTCCAACCTGCTGTAAAATGCTTGATTTCGAGAGTGAGCGAAACTAATGAAAACATTGTTGGGGTAAAACCTAAAGGGAAAGACCTAGCACCAAATCCAATTTGCCATCTGATCTAACTTCTGGAGGCAGTCAAAATGAGCCTTAGAATTCTTCCCTACCTTATTCCTGTGCTGAGATACAGGCTGCTCCAACCTGCTGTAAAATGCTTGATTTCGAGAGTGAGCAAAACTAATGAAAACATTGTTGGGGTAAAACCTAAAGGGAAAGACCTAGCACCAAATCCAATTTGCCATCTGATCTAACTTCTGGAGGCAGTCAAAATGAGCCTTAGAATTCTTCCCTACCTTATTCCTGTGCTGAGATACAGGCTGCTCCAACCTGCTGTAAAATTGCTTGATTTCGAGAGTGAGCGAAACTAATGAAAACATTGTTGGGGTAAAACCTAAAGGGAAAGACCTAGCACCAAATCCAATTTGCCATCTGATCTAACTTCTGGAGGCAGTCAAAATGAGCCTTAGAATTCTTCCCTACCTTATTCCTGTGCTGAGATACAGGCTGCTCCAACCTGCTGTAAAATGCTTGATTTCGAGAGTGAGCGAAACTAATGAAAACATTGTTGGGGTAAAACCTAAAGGGAAAGACCTAGCACCAAATCCAATTTGCCATCTGATCTAACTTCTGGAGGCAGTCAAAATGATCCTTAGAATTCTTCCCTACCTTATTCCTGTGCTGAGATACAGGCTGCTCCAACCTGCTGTAAAATGCTTGATTTCGAGAGTGAGCGAAACTAATGAAAACATTGTTGGGGTAAAACCTAAAGGGAAAGACCTAGCACCAAATCCAATTTGCCATCTGATCTAACTTCTGGAGGCAGTCAAAATGATCCTTAGAATTCTTCCCTACCTTATTCCTGTGCTGAGATACAGGCTGCTCCAACCTGCTGTAAAATGCTTGATTTCGAGAGTGAGCGAAACTAATGAAAACATTGTTGGGGTAAAACCTAAAGGGAAAGACCTAGCACCAAATCCAATTTGCCATCTGATCTAACTTCTGGAGGCAGTCAAAATGAGCCTTAGAATTCTTCCCTACCTTATTCCTGTGCTGAGATACAGGCTGCTCCAACCTGCTGTAAAATGCTTGATTTCCAGAGTGAGCGAAACTAATGAAAACATTGTTGGGGTAAAACCTAAAGGGAAAGACCTAGCACCAAATCCAATTTGCCATCTGATCTAACTTCTGGAGGCAGTCAAAATGATCCTTAGAATTCTTCCCTACCTTATTCCTGTGCTGAGATACAGGCTGCTCCAACCTGCTGTAAAATGCTTGATTTCGAGAGTGAGCGAAACTAATGAAAACATTGTTGGGGTAAAACCTAAAGGGAAAGACCTAGCACCAAATCCAATTTGCCATCTGATCTAACTTCTGGAGGCAGTCAAAATGAGCCTTTGAATTCTTCCCTACCTTATTCCTGTGCTGAGATACAGGCTGCTCCAACCTGCTGTAAAATGCTTGATTTCGAGAGTGAGCGAAACTAATGAAAACATTGTTGGGGTAAAACCTAAAGGGAAAGACCTAGCACCAAATCCAATTTGCCATCTGATCTAACTTCTGGAGGCAGTCAAAATGAGCCTTAGAATTCTTCCCTACCTTATTCCTGTGCTGAGATACAGGCTGCTCCAACCTGCTGTAAAATGCTTGATTTCGAGAGTGAGCGAAACTAATGAAAACATTGTTGGGGTAAAACCTAAAGGGAAAGACCTAGCACCAAATCCAATTTGCCATCTGATCTAACTTCTGGAGGCAGTCAAAATGAGCCTTAGAATTCTTCCCTACCTTATTCCTGTGCTGAGATACAGGCTGCTCCAACCTGCTGTAAAATGCTTGATTTCGAGAGTGAGCGAAACTAATGAAAACATTGTTGGGGTAAAACCTAAAGGGAAAGACCTAGCACCAAATCCAATTTGCCATCTGATCTAACTTCTGGAGGCAGTCAAAATGAGCCTTAGAATTCTTCCCTACCTTATTCCTGTGCTGAGATACAGGCTGCTCCAACCTGCTGTAAAATGCTTGATTTCGAGAGTGAGCGAAACTAATGAAAACATTGTTGGGGTAAAACCTAAAGGGAAAGACCTAGCACCAAATCCAATTTGCCATCTGATCTAACTTCTGGAGGCAGTCAAAATGAGCCTTAGAATTCTTCCCTACCTTATTCCTGTGCTGAGATACAGGCTGCTCCAACCTGCTGTAAAATGCTTGATTTCGAGAGTGAGCGAAACTAATGAAAACATTGTTGGGGTAAAACCTAAAGGGAAAGACCTAGCACCAAATCCAATTTGCCATCTGATCTAACTTCTGGAGGCAGTCAAAATGATCCTTAGAATTCTTCCCTACCTTATTCCTGTGCTGAGATACAGGCTGCTCCAACCTGCTGTAAAATGCTTGATTTCGAGAGTGAGCGAAACTAATGAAAACATTGTTGGGGTAAAACCTAAAGGGAAAGACCTAGCACCAAATCCAATTTGCCATCTGATCTAACTTCTGGAGGCAGTCAAAATGATCCTTAGAATTCTTCCCTACCTTATTCCTGTGCTGAGATACAGGCTGCTCCAACCTGCTGTAAAATGCTTGATTTCGAGAGTGAGCGAAACTAATGAAAACATTGTTGGGGTAAAACCTAAAGGGAAAGACCTAGCACCAAATCCAATTTGCCATCTGATCTAACTTCTGGAGGCAGTCAAAATGATCCTTAGAATTCTTCCCTACCTTATTCCTGTGCTGAGATACAGGCTGCTCCAACCTGCTGTAAAATGCTTGATTTCGAGAGTGAGCGAAACTAATGAAAACATTGTTGGGGTAAAACCTAAAGGGAAAGACCTAGCACCAAATCCAATTTGCCATCTGATCTAACTTCTGGAGGCAGTCAAAATGATCCTTAGAATTCTTCCCTACCTTATTCCTGTGCTGAGATACAGGCTGCTCCAACCTGCTGTAAAATGCTTGATTTCCGAGAGTGAGCGAAACTAATGAAAACATTGTTGGGGTAAAACCTAAAGGGAAAGACCTAGCACCAAATCCAATTTGCCATCTGATCTAACTTCTGGAGGCAGTCAAAATGAGCCTTAGAATTCTTCCCTACCTTATTCCTGTGCTGAGATACAGGCTGCTCCAACCTGCTGTAAAATGCTTGATTTCGAGAGTGAGCGAAACTAATGAAAACATTGTTGGGGTAAAACCTAAAGGGAAAGACCTAGCACCAAATCCAATTTGCCATCTGATCTAACTTCTGGAGGCAGTCAAAATGATCCTTAGAATTCTTCCCTACCTTATTCCTGTGCTGAGATACAGGCTGCTCCAACCTGCTGTAAAATGCTTGATTTCGAGAGTGAGCGAAACTAATGAAAACATTGTTGGGGGTAAAACCTAAAGGGAAAGACCTAGCACCAAATCCAATTTGCCATCTGATCTAACTTCTGGAGGCAGTCAAAATGAGCCTTAGAATTCTTCCCTACCTTATTCCTGTGCTGAGATACAGGCTGCTCCAACCTGCTGTAAAATGCTTGATTTCGAGAGTGAGCGAAACTAATGAAAACATTGTTGGGGTAAAACCTAAAGGGAAAGACCTAGCACCAAATCCAATTTGCCATCTGATCTAACTTCTGGAGGCAGTCAAAATGAGCCTTAGAATTCTTCCCTACCTTATTCCTGTGCTGAGATACAGGCTGCTCCAACCTGCTGTAAAATGCTTGATTTCGAGAGTGAGCGAAACTAATGAAAACATTGTTGGGGTAAAACCTAAAGGGAAAGACCTAGCACCAAATCCAATTTGCCATCTGATCTAACTTCTGGAGGCAGTCAAAATGAGCCTTAGAATTCTTCCCTACCTTATTCCTGTGCTGAGATACAGGCTGCTCCAACCTGCTGTAAAATGCTTGATTTCGAGAGTGAGCGAAACTAATGAAAACATTGTTGGGGTAAAACCTAAAGGGAAAGACCTAGCACCAAATCCAATTTGCCATCTGATCTAACTTCTGGAGGCAGTCAAAATGAGCCTTAGAATTCTTCCCTACCTTATTCCTGTGCTGAGATACAGGCTGCTCCAACCTGCTGTAAAATGCTTGATTTCGAGAGTGAGCGAAACTAATGAAAACATTGTTGGGGTAAAACCTAAAGGGAAAGACCTAGCACCAAATCCAATTTGCCATCTGATCTAACTTCTGGAGGCAGTCAAAATGAGCCTTAGAATTCTTCCCTACCTTATTCCTGTGCTGAGATACAGGCTGCTCCAACCTGCTGTAAAATGCTTGATTTCGAGAGTGAGCGAAACTAATGAAAACATTGTTGGGGTAAAACCTAAAGGGAAAGACCTAGCACCAAATCCAATTTGCCATCTGATCTAACTTCTGGAGGCAGTCAAAATGAGCCTTAGAATTCTTCCCTACCTTATTCCTGTGCTGAGATACAGGCTGCTCCAACCTGCTGTAAAATGCTTGATTTCGAGAGTGAGCAAAACTAATGAAAACATTGTTGGGGTAAAACCTAAAGGGAAAGACCTAGCACCAAATCCAATTTGCCATCTGATCTAACTTCTGGAGGCAGTCAAAATGATCCTTAGAATTCTTCCCTACCTTATTCCTGTGCTGAGATACAGGCTGCTCCAACCTGCTGTAAAATGCTTGATTTCGAGAGTGAGCGAAACTAATGAAAACATTGTTGGGGTAAAACCTAAAGGGAAAGACCTAGCACCAAATCCAATTTGCCATCTGATCTAACTTCTGGAGGCAGTCAAAATGAGCCTTAGAATTCTTCCCTACCTTATTCCTGTGCTGAGATACAGGCTGCTCCAACCTGCTGTAAAATGCTTGATTTCGAGAGTGAGCGAAACTAATGAAAACATTGTTGGGGTAAAACCTAAAGGGAAAGACCTAGCACCAAATCCAATTTGCCATCTGATCTAACTTCTGGAGGCAGTCAAAATGATCCTTAGAATTCTTCCCTACCTTATTCCTGTGCTGAGATACAGGCTGCTCCAACCTGCTGTAAAATGCTTGATTTCGAGAGTGAGCGAAACTAATGAAAACATTGTTGGGGTAAAACCTAAAGGGAAAGACCTAGCACCAAATCCAATTTGCCATCTGATCTAACTTCTGGAGGCAGTCAAAATGAGCCTTAGAATTCTTCCCTACCTTATTCCTGTGCTGAGATACAGGCTGCTCCAACCTGCTGTAAAATGCTTGATTTCGACAGTGAGCGAAACTAATGAAAACATTGTTGGGGTAAAACCTAAAGGGAAAGACCTAGCACCAAATCCAATTTGCCATCTGATCTAACTTCTGGAGGCAGTCAAAATGATCCCTTAGAATTCTTCCCTACCTTATTCCTGTGCTGAGATACAGGCTGCTCCAACCTGCTGTAAAATGCTTGATTTCGAGAGTGAGCGAAACTAATGAAAACATTGTTGGGGTAAAACCTAAAGGGAAAGACCTAGCACCAAATCCAATTTGCCATCTGATCTAACTTCTGGAGGCAGTCAAAATGATCCTTAGAATTCTTCCCTACCTTATTCCTGTGCTGAGATACAGGCTGCTCCAACCTGCTGTAAAATGCTTGATTTCGAGAGTGAGCGAAACTAATGAAAACATTGTTGGGGTAAAACCTAAAGGGAAAGACCTAGCACCAAATCCAATTTGCCATCTGATCTAACTTCTGGAGGCAGTCAAAATGATCCTTAGAATTCTTCCCTACCTTATTCCTGTGCTGAGATACAGGCTGCTCCAACCTGCTGTAAAATGCTTGATTTCGAGAGTGAGCGAAACTAATGAAAACATTGTTGGGGTAAAACCTAAAGGGAAAGACCTAGCACCAAATCCAATTTGCCATCTGATCTAACTTCTGGAGGCAGTCAAAATGATCCTTAGAATTCTTCCCTACCTTATTCCTGTGCTGAGATACAGGCTGCTCCAACCTGCTGTAAAATGCTTGATTTCGAGAGTGAGCGAAACTAATGAAAACATTGTTGGGGTAAAACCTAAAGGGAAAGACCTAGCACCAAATCCAATTTGCCATCTGATCTAACTTCTGGAGGCAGTCAAAATGAGCCTTAGAATTCTTCCCTACCTTATTCCTGTGCTGAGATACAGGCTGCTCCAACCTGCTGTAAAATGCTTGATTTCGAGAGTGAGCGAAACTAATGAAAACATTGTTGGGGTAAAACCTAAAGGGAAAGACCTAGCACCAAATCCAATTTGCCATCTGATCTAACTTCTGGAGGCAGTCAAAATGAGCCTTAGAATTCTTCCCTACCTTATTCCTGTGCTGAGATACAGGCTGCTCCAACCTGCTGTAAAATGCTTGATTTCGACAGTGAGCGAAACTAATGAAAACATTGTTGGGGTAAAACCTAAAGGGAAAGACCTAGCACCAAATCCAATTTGCCATCTGATCTAACTTCTGGAGGCAGTCAAAATGATCCTTAGAATTCTTCCCTACCTTATTCCTGTGCTGAGATACAGGCTGCTCCAACCTGCTGTAAAATGCTTGATTTCGACAGTGAGCGAAACTAATGAAAACATTGTTGGGGTAAAACCTAAAGGGAAAGACCTAGCACCAAATCCAATTTGCCATCTGATCTAACTTCTGGAGGCAGTCAAAATGATCCTTAGAATTCTTCCCTACCTTATTCCTGTGCTGAGATACAGGCTGCTCCAACCTGCTGTAAAATGCTTGATTTCGAGAGTGAGCGAAACTAATGAAAACATTGTTGGGGTAAAACCTAAAGGGAAAGACCTAGCACCAAATCCAATTTGCCATCTGATCTAACTTCTGGAGGCAGTCAAAATGAGCCTTAGAATTCTTCCCTACCTTATTCCTGTGCTGAGATACAGGCTGCTCCAACCTGCTGTAAAATGCTTGATTTCGAGAGTGAGCGAAACTAATGAAAACATTGTTGGGGTAAAACCTAAAGGGAAAGACCTAGCACCAAATCCAATTTGCCATCTGATCTAACTTCTGGAGGCAGTCAAAATGAGCCTTAGAATTCTTCCCTACCTTATTCCTGTGCTGAGATACAGGCTGCTCCAACCTGCTGTAAAATGCTTGATTTCGAGAGTGAGCGAAACTAATGAAAACATTGTTGGGGGTAAAACCTAAAGGGAAAGACCTAGCACCAAATCCAATTTGCCATCTGATCTAACTTCTGGAGGCAGTCAAAATGAGCCTTAGAATTCTTCCCTACCTTATTCCTGTGCTGAGATACAGGCTGCTCCAACCTGCTGTAAAATGCTTGATTTCGAGAGTGAGCGAAACTAATGAAAACATTGTTGGGGTAAAACCTAAAGGGAAAGACCTAGCACCAAATCCAATTTGCCATCCGATCTAACTTCTGGAGGCAGTCAAAATGAGCCTTAGAATTCTTCCCTACCTTATTCCTGTGCTGAGATACAGGCTGCTCCAACCTGCTGTAAAATGCTTGATTTCGAGAGTGAGCGAAACTAATGAAAACATTGTTGGGGTAAAACCTAAAGGGAAAGACCTAGCACCAAATCCAATTTGCCATCTGATCTAACTTCTGGAGGCAGTCAAAATGATCCTTAGAATTCTTCCCTACCTTATTCCTGTGCTGAGATACAGGCTGCTCCAACCTGCTGTAAAATGCTTGATTTCGAGAGTGAGCGAAACTAATGAAAACATTGTTGGGGTAAAACCTAAAGGGAAAGACCTAGCACCAAATCCAATTTGCCATCTGATCTAACTTCTGGAGGCAGTCAAAATGAGCCTTAGAATTCTTCCCTACCTTATTCCTGTGCTGAGATACAGGCTGCTCCAACCTGCTGTAAAATGCTTGATTTCGAGAGTGAGCGAAACTAATGAAAACATTGTTGGGGTAAAACCTAAAGGGAAAGACCTAGCACCAAATCCAATTTGCCATCTGATCTAACTTCTGGAGGCAGTCAAAATGAGCCTTAGAATTCTTCCCTACCTTATTCCTGTGCTGAGATACAGGCTGCTCCAACCTGCTGTAAAATGCTTGATTTCGAGAGTGAGCGAAACTAATGAAAACATTGTTGGGGTAAAACCTAAAGGGAAAGACCTAGCACCAAATCCAATTTGCCATCTGATCTAACTTCTGGAGGCAGTCAAAATGATCCTTAGAATTCTTCCCCTACCTTATTCCTGTGCTGAGATACAGGCTGCTCCAACCTGCTGTAAAATGCTTGATTTCGAGAGTGAGCGAAACTAATGAAAACATTGTTGGGGTAAAACCTAAAGGGAAAGACCTAGCACCAAATCCAATTTGCCATCTGATCTAACTTCTGGAGGCAGTCAAAATGAGCCTTAGAATTCTTCCCTACCTTATTCCTGTGCTGAGATACAGGCTGCTCCAACCTGCTGTAAAATGCTTGATTTCGAGAGTGAGCGAAACTAATGAAAACATTGTTGGGGTAAAACCTAAAGGGAAAGACCTAGCACCAAATCCAATTTGCCATCTGATCTAACTTCTGGAGGCAGTCAAAATGAGCCTTAGAATTCTTCCCTACCTTATTCCTGTGCTGAGATACAGGCTGCTCCAACCTGCTGTAAAATGCTTGATTTCGAGAGTGAGCGAAACTAATGAAAACATCATTGGGGTAAAACCTAAAGGGAAAGACCTAGCACCAAATCCAATTTGCCATCTGATCTAACTTCTGGAGGCAGTCAAAATGATCCTTAGAATTCTTCCCTACCTTATTCCTGTGCTGAGATACAGGCTGCTCCAACCTGCTGTAAAATGCTTGATTTCGAGAGTGAGCGAAACTAATGAAAACATTGTTGGGGTAAAACCTAAAGGGAAAGACCTAGCACCAAATCCAATTTGCCATCTGATCTAACTTCTGGAGGCAGTCAAAATGAGCCTTAGAATTCTTCCCTACCTTATTCCTGTGCTGAGATACAGGCTGCTCCAACCTGCTGTAAAATGCTTGATTTCGAGAGTGAGCGAAACTAATGAAAACATTGTTGGGGTAAAACCTAAAGGGAAAGACCTAGCACCAAATCCAATTTGCCATCTGATCTAACTTCTGGAGGCAGTCAAAATGATCCTTAGAATTCTTCCCTACCTTATTCCTGTGCTGAGATACAGGCTGCTCCAACCTGCTGTAAAATGCTTGATTTCGAGAGTGAGCGAAACTAATGAAAACATTGTTGGGGTAAAACCTAAAGGGAAAGACCTAGCACCAAATCCAATTTGCCATCTGATCTAACTTCTGGAGGCAGTCAAAATGAGCCTTAGAATTCTTCCCTACCTTATTCCTGTGCTGAGATACAGGCTGCTCCAACCTGCTGTAAAATGCTTGATTTCGAGAGTGAGCGAAACTAATGAAAACATCGTTGGGGTAAAACCTAAAGGGAAAGACCTAGCACCAAATCCAATTTGCCATCTGATCTA
The DNA here is from genome assembly GCF_026170545.1 of Melanerpes formicivorus. Lineage (NCBI taxonomy): Eukaryota > Metazoa > Chordata > Aves > Piciformes > Picidae > Melanerpes > Melanerpes formicivorus. The sequence goes on along the minus strand of NW_027144027.1, from coordinate 31,745 downwards.
ACTTCTGGAGGCAGTCAAAATGATCCTTAGAATTCTTCCCTACCTTATTCCTGTGCTGAGATACAGGCTGCTCCAACCTACTGTAAAATGCTTGATTTCGAGAGTGAGCGAAACTAATGAAAACATTGTTGGGGTAAAACCTAAAGGGAAAGACCTAGCACCAAATCCAATTTGCCATCTGATCTAACTTCTGGAGGCAGTCAAAATGATCCTTAGAATTCTTCCCTACCTTATTCCTGTGCTGAGATACAGGCTGCTCCAACCTGCTGTAAAATGCTTGATTTCGAGAGTGAGCGAAACTAATGAAAACATTGTTGGGGTAAAACCTAAAGGGAAAGACCTAGCACCAAATCCAATTTGCCATCTGATCTAACTTCTGGAGGCAGTCAAAATGATCCTTAGAATTCTTCCCTACCTTATTCCTGTGCTGAGATACAGGCTGCTCCAACCTGCTGTAAAATGCTTGATTTCGAGAGTGAGCGAAACTAATGAAAACATTGTTGGGGTAAAACCTAAAGGGAAAGACCTAGCACCAAATCCAATTTGCCATATGATCTAACTTCTGGAGGCAGTCAAAATGAGCCTTAGAATTCTTCCCTACCTTATTCCTGTGCTGAGATACAGGCTGCTCCAACTGCTGTAAAATGCTTGATTTCGAGAGTGAGCGAAACTAATGAAAACATTGTTGGGGTAAAACCTAAAGGGAAAGACCTAGCACCAAATCCAATTTGCCATCTGATCTAACTTCTGGAGGCAGTCAAAATGAGCCTTAGAATTCTTCCCTACCTTATTCCTGTGCTGAGATACAGGCTGCTCCAACCTGCTGTAAAATGCTTGATTTCGAGAGTGAGCGAAACTAATGAAAACATTGTTGGGGTAAAACCTAAAGGGAAAGACCTAGCACCAAATCCAATTTGCCATCTGATCTAACTTCTGGAGGCAGTCAAAATGATCCTTAGAATTCTTCCCTACCTTATTCCTGTGCTGAGATACAGGCTGCTCCAACCTGCTGTAAAATGCTTGATTTCGACAGTGAGCGAAACTAATGAAAACATTGTTGGGGTAAAACCTAAAGGGAAAGACCTAGCACCAAATCCAATTTGCCATCTGATCTAACTTCTGGAGGCAGTCAAAATGATCCTTAGAATTCTTCCCTACCTTATTCCTGTGCTGAGATACAGGCTGCTCCAACCTGCTGTAAAATGCTTGATTTCGAGAGTGAGCGAAACTAATGAAAACATTGTTGGGGTAAAACCTAAAGGGAAAGACCTAGCACCAAATCCAATTTGCCATCTGATCTAACTTCTGGAGGCAGTCAAAATGAGCCTTAGAATTCTTCCCTACCTTATTCCTGTGCTGAGATACAGGCTGCTCCAACCTGCTGTAAAATGCTTGATTTCGAGAGTGAGCGAAACTAATGAAAACATTGTTGGGGTAAAACCTAAAGGGAAAGACCTAGCACCAAATCCAATTTGCCATCTGATCTAACTTCTGGAGGCAGTCAAAATGAGCCTTAGAATTCTTCCCTACCTTATTCCTGTGCTGAGATACAGGCTGCTCCAACCTGCTGTAAAATGCTTGATTTCGAGAGTGAGCGAAACTAATGAAAACATTGTTGGGGTAAAACCTAAAGGGAAAGACCTAGCACCAAATCCAATTTGCCATCTGATCTAACTTCTGGAGGCAGTCAAAATGAGCCTTAGAATTCTTCCCTACCTTATTCCTGTGCTGAGATACAGGCTGCTCCAACCTGCTGTAAAATGCTTGATTTCGAGAGTGAGCGAAACTAATGAAAACATTGTTGGGGTAAAACCTAAAGGGAAAGACCTAGCACCAAATCCAATTTGCCATCCGATCTAACTTCTGGAGGCAGTCAAAATGAGCCTTAGAATTCTTCCCTACCTTATTCCTGTGCTGAGATACAGGCTGCTCCAACCTGCTGTAAAATGCTTGATTTCGAGAGTGAGCGAAACTAATGAAAACATTGTTGGGGTAAAACCTAAAGGGAAAGACCTAGCACCAAATCCAATTTGCCATCTGATCTAACTTCTGGAGGCAGTCAAAATGATCCTTAGAATTCTTCCCTACCTTATTCCTGTGCTGAGATACAGGCTGCTCCAACCTGCTGTAAAATGCTTGATTTCGAGAGTGAGCGAAACTAATGAAAACATTGTTGGGGTAAAACCTAAAGGGAAAGACCTAGCACCAAATCCAATTTGCCATCTGATCTAACTTCTGGAGGCAGTCAAAATGAGCCTTAGAATTCTTCCCTACCTTATTCCTGTGCTGAGATACAGGCTGCTCCAACCTGCTGTAAAATGCTTGATTTCGAGAGTGAGCGAAACTAATGAAAACATTGTTGGGGTAAAACCTAAAGGGAAAGACCTAGCACCAAATCCAATTTGCCATCTGATCTAACTTCTGGAGGCAGTCAAAATGAGCCTTAGAATTCTTCCCTACCTTATTCCTGTGCTGAGATACAGGCTGCTCCAACCTGCTGTAAAATGCTTGATTTCGAGAGTGAGCGAAACTAATGAAAACATTGTTGGGGTAAAACCTAAAGGGAAAGACCTAGCACCAAATCCAATTTGCCATCTGATCTAACTTCTGGAGGCAGTCAAAATGAGCCTTAGAATTCTTCCCTACCTTATTCCTGTGCTGAGATACAGGCTGCTCCAACCTGCTGTAAAATGCTTGATTTCGAGAGTGAGCGAAACTAATGAAAACATTGTTGGGGTAAAACCTAAAGGGAAAGACCTAGCACCAAATCCAATTTGCCATCTGATCTAACTTCTGGAGGCAGTCAAAATGAGCCTTAGAATTCTTCCCTACCTTATTCCTGTGCTGAGATACAGGCTGCTCCAACCTGCTGTAAAATGCTTGATTTCGAGAGTGAGCGAAACTAATGAAAACATTGTTGGGGTAAAACCTAAAGGGAAAGACCTAGCACCAAATCCAATTTGCCATCTGATCTAACTTCTGGAGGCAGTCAAAATGAGCCTTAGAATTCTTCCCTACCTTATTCCTGTGCTGAGATACAGGCTGCTCCAACCTGCTGTAAAATGCTTGATTTCGAGAGTGAGCGAAACTAATGAAAACATTGTTGGGGTAAAACCTAAAGGGAAAGACCTAGCACCAAATCCAATTTGCCATCTGATCTAACTTCTGGAGGCAGTCAAAATGAGCCTTAGAATTCTTCCCTACCTTATTCCTGTGCTGAGATACAGGCTGCTCCAACCTGCTGTAAAATGCTTGATTTCGAGAGTGAGCGAAACTAATGAAAACATTGTTGGGGTAAAACCTAAAGGGAAAGACCTAGCACCAAATCCAATTTGCCATCTGATCTAACTTCTGGAGGCAGTCAAAATGAGCCTTAGAATTCTTCCCTACCTTATTCCTGTGCTGAGATACAGGCTGCTCCAACCTGCTGTAAAATGCTTGATTTCGAGAGTGAGCGAAACTAATGAAAACATTGTTGGGGTAAAACCTAAAGGGAAAGACCTAGCACCAAATCCAATTTGCCATCTGATCTAACTTCTGGAGGCAGTCAAAATGAGCCTTAGAATTCTTCCCTACCTTATTCCTGTGCTGAGATACAGGCTGCTCCAACCTGCTGTAAAATGCTTGATTTCGAGAGTGAGCGAAACTAATGAAAACATTGTTGGGGTAAAAACCTAAAGGGAAAGACCTAGCACCAAATCCAATTTGCCATCTGATCTAACTTCTGGAGGCAGTCAAAATGAGCCTTAGAATTCTTCCCTACCTTATTCCTGTGCTGAGATACAGGCTGCTCCAACCTGCTGTAAAATGCTTGATTTCGAGAGTGAGCGAAACTAATGAAAACATTGTTGGGGTAAAACCTAAAGGGAAAGACCTAGCACCAAATCCAATTTGCCATCTGATCTAACTTCTGGAGGGCAGTCAAAATGAGCCTTAGAATTCTTCCCTACCTTATTCCTGTGCTGAGATACAGGCTGCTCCAACCTGCTGTAAAATGCTTGATTTCGAGAGTGAGCGAAACTAATGAAAACATTGTTGGGGTAAAACCTAAAGGGAAAGACCTAGCACCAAATCCAATTTGCCATCTGATCTAACTTCTGGAGGCAGTCAAAATGAGCCTTAGAATTCTTCCCTACCTTATTCCTGTGCTGAGATACAGGCTGCTCCAACCTGCTGTAAAATGCTTGATTTCGAGAGTGAGCGAAACTAATGAAAACATTGTTGGGGTAAAACCTAAAGGGAAAGACCTAGCACCAAATCCAATTTGCCATCTGATCTAACTTCTGGAGGCAGTCAAAATGAGCCTTAGAATTCTTCCCTACCTTATTCCTGTGCTGAGATACAGGCTGCTCCAACCTGCTGTAAAATGCTTGATTTCGAGAGTGAGCGAAACTAATGAAAACATTGTTGGGGTAAAACCTAAAGGGAAAGACCTAGCACCAAATCCAATTTGCCATCTGATCTAACTTCTGGAGGCAGTCAAAATGATCCTTAGAATTCTTCCCTACCTTATTCCTGTGCTGAGATACAGGCTGCTCCAACCTGCTGTAAAATGCTTGATTTCGAGAGTGAGCGAAACTAATGAAAACATTGTTGGGGTAAAACCTAAAGGGAAAGACCTAGCACCAAATCCAATTTGCCATCTGATCTAACTTCTGGAGGCAGTCAAAATGAGCCTTAGAATTCTTCCCTACCTTATTCCTGTGCTGAGATACAGGCTGCTCCAACCTGCTGTAAAATGCTTGATTTCGAGAGTGAGCGAAACTAATGAAAACATTGTTGGGGTAAAACCTAAAGGGAAAGACCTAGCACCAAATCCAATTTGCCATCTGATCTAACTTCTGGAGGCAGTCAAAATGATCCTTAGAATTCTTCCCTACCTTATTCCTGTGCTGAGATACAGGCTGCTCCAACCTGCTGTAAAATGCTTGATTTCGAGAGTGAGCGAAACTAATGAAAACATTGTTGGGGTAAAACCTAAAGGGAAAGACCTAGCACCAAATCCAATTTGCCATCTGATCTAACTTCTGGAGGCAGTCAAAATGAGCCTTAGAATTCTTCCCTACCTTATTCCTGTGCTGAGATACAGGCTGCTCCAACCTGCTGTAAAATGCTTGATTTCGAGAGTGAGCGAAACTAATGAAAACATTGTTGGGGTAAAACCTAAAGGGAAAGACCTAGCACCAAATCCAATTTGCCATCTGATCTAACTTCTGGAGGCAGTCAAAATGAGCCTTAGAATTCTTCCCTACCTTATTCCTGTGCTGAGATACAGGCTGCTCCAACCTGCTGTAAAATGCTTGATTTCGAGAGTGAGCGAAACTAATGAAAACATTGTTGGGGTAAAACCTAAAGGGAAAGACCTAGCACCAAATCCAATTTGCCATCTGATCTAACTTCTGGAGGCAGTCAAAATGAGCCTTAGAATTCTTCCCTACCTTATTCCTGTGCTGAGATACAGGCTGCTCCAACCTGCTGTAAAATGCTTGATTTCGAGAGTGAGCGAAACTAATGAAAACATTGTTGGGGTAAAACCTAAAGGGAAAGACCTAGCACCAAATCCAATTTGCCATCTGATCTAACTTCTGGAGGCAGTCAAAATGAGCCTTAGAATTCTTCCCTACCTTATTCCTGTGCTGAGATACAGGCTGCTCCAACCTGCTCTAAAATGCTTGATTTCGAGAGTGAGCGAAACTAATGAAAACATTGTTGGGGTAAAACCTAAAGGGAAAGACCTAGCACCAAATCCAATTTGCCATCTGATCTAACTTCTGGAGGCAGTCAAAATGAGCCTTAGAATTCTTCCCTACCTTATTCCTGTGCTGAGATACAGGCTGCTCCAACCTGCTGTAAAATGCTTGATTTCGAGAGTGAGCGAAACTAATGAAAACATTGTTGGGGTAAAACCTAAAGGGAAAGACCTAGCACCAAATCCAATTTGCCATCTGATCTAACTTCTGGAGGCAGTCAAAATGATCCTTAGAATTCTTCCCTACCTTATTCCTGTGCTGAGATACAGGCTGCTCCAACCTGCTGTAAAATGCTTGATTTCGAGAGTGAGCGAAACTAATGAAAACATTGTTGGGGTAAAACCTAAAGGGAAAGACCTAGCACCAAATCCAATTTGCCATCTGATCTAACTTCTGGAGGCAGTCAAAATGATCCTTAGAATTCTTCCCTACCTTATTCCTGTGCTGAGATACAGGCTGCTCCAACCTGCTGTAAAATGCTTGATTTCGAGAGTGAGCGAAACTAATGAAAACATTGTTGGGGTAAAACCTAAAGGGAAAGACCTAGCACCAAATCCAATTTGCCATCTGATCTAACTTCTGGAGGCAGTCAAAATGATCCTTAGAATTCTTCCCTACCTTATTCCTGTGCTGAGATACAGGCTGCTCCAACCTGCTGTAAAATGCTTGATTTCGAGAGTGAGCGAAACTAATGAAAAGAAGGCACTGGGAGGGGACTGGGATGGAACTAAGGGACTGGGAAAGGCCTGGGACAGAGTGGGAGGAGACTGGGAGGGGATTGCGATGGGACTGGGAAGGAACTGGGAGGGGATGGCATACTCTGCAAAGGGTATGGGAAGAGAGTGGGAGGGTCTGAGTAAAATGGGAGGGGATTGGGAAGGGACTGGGATGGATAGCGAGGGGCTTGTGGGGACTGGGAAGGCAAATCCAATTTGCCATCTGATCTAACTTCTGGAGGCAGTCAAAATGAGCCTTAGAATTCTTCCCTACCTTATTCCTGTGCTGAGATACAGGCTGCTCCAACCTGCTGTAAAATGCTTGATTTCGAGAGTGAGCGAAACTAATGAAAACATTGTTGGGGTAAAACCTAAAGGGAAAGACCTAGCACCAAATCCAATTTGCCATCTGATCTAACTTCTGGAGGCAGTCAACATGATCCTTAGAATTCTTCCCTACCTTATTCCTGTGCTGAGATACAGGCTGCTCCAACCTGCTGTAAAATGCTTGATTTCGAGAGTGAGCGAAACTAATGAAAACATTGTTGGGGTAAAACCTAAAGGGAAAGACCTAGCACCAAATCCAATTTGCCATCTGATCTAACTTCTGGAGGCAGTCAAAATGAGCCTTAGAATTCTTCCCTACCTTATTCCTGTGCTCTGATACAGGCTGCTCCAACCTGCTGTAAAATGCTTGATTTCGAGAGTGAGCGAAACTAATGAAAACATTGTTGGGGTAAAACCTAAAGGGAAAGACCTAGCACCAAATCCAATTTGCCATCTGATCTAACTTCTGGAGGCAGTCAAAATGAGCCTTAGAATTCTTCCCTACCTTATTCCTGTGCTGAGATACAGGCTGCTCCAACCTGCTGTAAAATGCTTGATTTCGAGAGTGAGCGAAACTAATGAAAACATTGTTGGGGTAAAACCTAAAGGGAAAGACCTAGCACCAAATCCAATTTGCCATCTGATCTAACTTCTGGAGGCAGTCAAAATGATCCTTAGAATTCTTCCCTTCCTTATTCCTGTGCTGAGATACAGGCTGCTCCAACCTGCTGTAAAATGCTTGATTTCGAGAGTGAGCGAAACTAATGAAAACATTGTTGGGGTAAAACCTAAAGGGAAAGACCTAGCACCAAATCCAATTTGCCATCTGATCTAACTTCTGGAGGCAGTCAAAATGAGCCTTAGAATTCTTCCCTACCTTATTCCTGTGCTGAGATACAGGCTGCTCCAACCTGCTGTAAAATGCTTGATTTCGAGAGTGAGCGAAACTAATGAAAACATCGTTGGGGTAAAACCTAAAGGGAAAGACCTAGCACCAAATCCAATTTGCCATCTGATCTAACTTCTGGAGGCAGTCAAAATGATCCTTAGAATTCTTCCCTACCTTATTCCTGTGCTGAGATACAGGCTGCTCCAACCTGCTGTAAAATGCTTGATTTCGAGAGTGAGCGAAACTAATGAAAACATTGTTGGGGTAAAACCTAAAGGGAAAGACCTAGCACCAAATCCAATTTGCCATCTGATCTAACTTCTGGAGGCAGTCAAAATGATCCTTAGAATTCTTCCCTACCTTATTCCTGTGCTGAGATACAGGCTGCTCCAACCTGCTGTAAAATGCTTGATTTCGAGAGTGAGCGAAACTAATGAAAACATTGTTGGGGTAAAACCTAAAGGGAAAGACCTAGCACCAAATCCAATATGCCATCTGATCTAACTTCTGGAGGCAGTCAAAATGATCCTTAGAATTCTTCCCTACCTTATTCCTGTGCTGAGATACAGGCTGCTCCAACCTGCTGTAAAATGCTTGATTTCGAGAGTGAGCGAAACTAATGAAAACATTGTTGGGGTAAAACCTAAAGGGAAAGACCTAGCACCAAATCCAATTTGCCATCTGATCTAACTTCTGGAGGCAGTCAAAATGAGCCTTAGAATTCTTCCCTACCTTATTCCTGTGCTGAGATACAGGCTGCTCCAACCTGCTGTAAAATGCTTGATTTCGAGAGTGAGCGAAACTAATGAAAACATTGTTGGGGTAAAACCTAAAGGGAAAGACCTAGCACCAAATCCAATTTGCCATCTGATCTAACTTCTGGAGGCAGTCAAAATGAGCCTTAGAATTCTTCCCTACCTTATTCCTGTGCTGAGATACAGGCTGCTCCAACCTGCTGTAAAATGCTTGATTTCGAGAGTGAGCGAAACTAATGAAAACATTGTTGGGGTAAAACCTAAAGGGAAAGACCTAGCACCAAATCCAATTTGCCATCTGATCTAACTTCTGGAGGCAGTCAAAATGATCCTTAGAATTCTTCCCTACCTTATTCCTGTGCTGAGATACAGGCTGCTCCAACCTGCTGTAAAATGCTTGATTTCGAGAGTGAGCGAAACTAATGAAAACATTGTTGGGGTAAAACCTAAAGGGAAAGACCTAGCACCAAATCCAATTTGCCATCTGATCTAACTTCTGGAGGCAGTCAAAATGAGCCTTAGAATTCTTCCCTACCTTATTCCTGTGCTGAGATACAGGCTGCTCCAACCTGCTGTAAAATGCTTGATTTCGAGAGTGAGCGAAACTAATGAAAACATTGTTGGGGTAAAACCTAAAGGGAAAGACCTAGCACCAAATCCAATTTGCCATCTGATCTAACTTCTGGAGGCAGTCAAAATGATCCTTAGAATTCTTCCCTACCTGTGGTAGGTCCTTTCACCTTGTCTCGCTTGATGGCAAAACCTGCATTCAGAAGAATGTCAATGATTTTGTTACCTTTCTTGAAGACTTCCTCAGCAGTTTTACCCCAGACGATGATATCATCGATGAACTGGATGTGTTCTGGAGCACTGCCTTTCTCCAGAGCATCGTGGATCACTGCATGACAGATGCTTGAGCTGTGGATCCAGCCCATTGGCAGCCTGTTGAAAGTGTACTGGATTCCTCTCCAGGTGAAAGCAAACTGAGGCCTGCATTCCTCTGCTATGGGAATAGAGAAAAATGCATTAGCAATGTCTATGGTAGCATACCATTTGGCCTCTTTGGATTCCAGCTCATACTGTAGCTCCATCATGTCTGGTACTGCTGCACTCATAGGTGGTGTCACTTCGTTTAGGGCTCGGTAGTCTACCGTCAGACGCCAGTCTCCATTCTGCTTCCGCACAGGCCACACTGGACTGTTGAAAGGGGAATGAGTTTTGCTGACGACTTTCTGACTTTCCAACTGACGAATCAGATTCTGAATGGGCAACAAAGAGTCACGGTTGGTTCTGTATTGTCTGTGATGCACAGTCTGAGAAGCAACCGGCAATTTAATGTCCTGTATCTTATGTTGTCCCACAACTGCAGATTCATCAGAAAGCTCAGGTCTGGCAGATAGCTTCAATTTTTGTCCATCAATTTCTATAGAAGCTACTCCAAAAGCCCATTTGTAACCTCTAGGGTCTTTGAAACGCCCTTCTCTCAGAAAATCAATTCCCAAAATACAAGGTGCATCAGGTCCGGTCACAACTGTATGCTTCCTCCATTGTTTACCAGTTAAACTTATATTAACCTCTACCTTACTTAACTCTTGAGATCCACCAGTGACTCCCAGAATAGTTATAGACTCTGATCCCTGATAATTTGATGGTATTATGGTGCACTGAGCTCCTGTGTCAACCAAGGCCCTGTACTTCTGAAATTGTGAAGTGCCAGGCCACTGGATGTACACATCCCAATAGATTCTGTTATCTTTGTTATCCCTCTCCTCCCCCTGGCGGGAGGCAGGGCACCCCTAGTTATGGGGAAGATGCGCACATGTGCATTGCACATATTGTGCAGGGTTATAACTTTGCATGTTATAACTGGAGCCACTGTTGGAGCCATAAGAGTCGTTCTGGGGAACTGTGGAAGTAACAGCTACCCTTCTGGTATTGCTACCTCGGGTTCTGCCACTTTGCAATTCCCTCAGTCTCCTGAAAAGATTAGAAGTTGGTTGGCCATCCCAGCGGTTCATGTTCTCACCAAACTGATCACGCAGAGTTATCCAAATAGTTCTACGTGATTGCCTTGGTGGTCTGTTTTGGAATGACCTGTTTTGGAATGTCCTGTTTTGGAATGACCTCCTTGGAGGACGTGTATTCCTCACAGATGAAACTTGTACCCACCTGGAGGAAGAATTGAAATTATCCTTCTGTGCCAATTGAGATATGGAATTTCTAAATTCATCTTTTAACTCTCTTATACAATTCTGTATATCACCAGACATCGTTTTAATGGCTGAAACCAAAGAACCACGTGTCATGCTATCCTCCAATTGTCTCATTTGATCACTAAATTGGCCAACCGTGGGAGAAGCTCCACCATAACTTCTTGACACAATTCTGCTTGCCAGAATGTTTGCATAATTAGAAGGAGCAAGTTTGATGATCTTTTTAGCAAGACCAATACCCACAGGAATGTCATCAGGATTCAGAGTTTCATGTTCACCATAGAGTAGCTCTCTAACAGCAAATTCTCTCAAGCGCTTAATTCCCTCATCTATGGTAGTCCAGGGTTTAGGATTCCAGGGAAGATCATCTCGGGAAGGGTATCTCAGGGCAACCGCTATTAAAAGGCGTATCCACAGATTAACCTTACCGAGAGCTTCGCCTAGATGTCTATCTATTCCATTGTCCCTTGAGAGAGTTCCTAACTGAGCTGCTGACTTGTCTCCAACTGTTAGAGCTGAAGCACCTGTATCATAACATCTACTAAGCCAAGCTAGAACTGGCTCCTTATCTGCCCTGGTGAAATCTTTACGGACATTTCTCAATTCCTCCCGTGGTGACGAACAGTCCGTAATGTCATCTTCATCTTCATCTCCCTGAATTCTTTGCCCATAAAATCCTGCTGTCATTCTCCTAAGGATCTCTTTAAGCTGAGAACCACCTTTGCCAGCTGCTTTCCTAGCTTCATCTCTATCCTGCTTTGATCTCACTAGGTTAGCTAGATCTTTAAAACAAACCTTCTCTTCCTCCTGAGCAGGATCTTTTAGAGTAGAGGGCCCCTCACCAGGATCAGTCTCCAACTCCTCTTCTTCTCCATCTTTGGCCTTTCCAGCTCTAGTCTTTAAAGGAGCCACCTTAACTGGAGCTGTGTTTGAATTTACAGCCACCTTAATAGAAGCTGACAAGTCCTGAGATAAATCAGCTGCTGGGGCAGTGACTTCCGGTCCCACCAAGGGAGTGGGTGGAAGTGACATTGCTCCATTACTGGCCGACGGAGAAGAAGAAGAAGGAGAAGGAGTGGGAGAAGGAGTAGGTGCCATGTTGATACCAGCCGATGCCCTTGGCTGCTTGCCAGAATCAGCAAAGTCATTCAGAGCTGCCTTACCAATTAACTTTTTAGCCTTCTTTTTAACTGACACGGGTTCTCCACAGTCCTCGTCACTAGATGACTCTGGGACTGATCGAGAGCCACGGCGTTTCCTTTTTGATCTAGTTTTAATAACAAAACACGCCCTGGACACCTTTTTCTCTCGCCGCAAAGAAATCAGGAGATACACGTTAATTATCACCATCAGCAGAATTATAGACACCAAATAAATCACCTTTGGATCCCAGGCATCACCTAAAGTTACCGTCTCCTCAGGCGGAATCTTAAAACCTTTTATCTCAATTGGGAGAGTGGTGGATGTAACATTCCTGTATCTCACTGGCCATAATAAATTAATACATTTTCCATACCATAATTTGACTCTATACATAACCCACATATAAATTGTCCGCACCAAATATTTACCCAGGTAATCCAAAATCAAACCCAAACAATACCTGTAAACCAGAGCCCCAAAAATTGAAAAGAACAATCGCTCCACAAACCACAATACCTTCATGTTTGCTAATTCAGCTAGAAAACACTAAATCAATCAAATAATAAATTAAACTAATTATCTGCCGCACGTTGGGTACGCCAATAAAAAAAATGTGGTGGGTGGAAGGGCAAGGCCAAGAAGCCTCCTCCCTTCCCCCTTGTAAGGTAAAGGGAAAAGAAAATTGAAGGGAAAGGAAAAAAAAACCTCACAAGCTGAATTAGCAAAGCAGTGGAGCTATATTTACAAAGCAATGTAGGGTTTGCAGGGGATTATTTACAAATTTACAATATCTACAATATATACAAAGATATACAACAGAGTAACACAGAAATGAGAGTGACCCCCCTCAAGGCAGAGGGGTCCCCCACCTCCGCTCTCCCCTCTCTCCCCCCCCCTTTCCCCAGAGTGGGATAGAAAAGAGAGAGAGCGAAAGAAAGAAGTTAAAAGCAGTTTTGTATTAATTGGAAAGGAGTTAATATACAGGCCTGGTATCTTATCGGCCTCAAGGCCGAAGCCTTGGCAGAAAGCCCAGGACAGAAAGCTGTTGCCTGAAGAAGAGGCGGAAGCAAGACTGACTGAGAAGTGCTGGAAATGTCCAGTATAGTCCCAGCTCAGAAGTGCTTCCTCCCACTCGTCCAATGAAATTAGTTTAGACTATTCCTTCCGTTTACCAACTTCCGTCCACCATGTTCCCTTTCTTAAGGGGGCAACGTCAACCGGCCACACTACCTTATTCCTGTGCTGAGATACAGGCTGCTCCAACCTGCTGTAAAATGCTTGATTTCGAGAGTGAGCGAAACTAATGAAAACATTGTTGGGGTAAAACCTAAAGGGAAAGACCTAGCACCAAATCCAATTTGCCATCTGATCTAACTTCTGGAGGCAGTCAAAATGAGCCTTAGAATTCTTCCCTACCTTATTCCTGTGCTGAGATACAGGCTGCTCCAACCTGCTGTAAAATGCTTGATTTCGACAGTGAGCGAAACTAATGAAAACATTGTTGGGGTAAAACCTAAAGGGAAAGACCTAGCACCAAATCCAATTTGCCATCTGATCTAACTTCTGGAGGCAGTCAAAATGATCCTTAGAATTCTTCCCTACCTTATTCCTGTGCTGAGATACAGGCTGCTCCAACCTGCTGTAAAATGCTTGATTTCGAGAGTGAGCGAAACTAATGAAAACATTGTTGGGGTAAAACCTAAAGGGAAAGACCTAGCACCAAATCCAATTTGCCATCTGATCTAACTTCTGGAGGCAGTCAAAATGAGCCTTAGAATTCTTCCCTACCTTATTCCTGTGCTGAGATACAGGCTGCTCCAACCTGCTGTAAAATGCTTGATTTCGAGAGTGAGCGAAACTAATGAAAACATCGTTGGGGTAAAACCTAAAGGGAAAGACCTAGCACCAAATCCAATTTGCCATCTGATCTAACTTCTGGAGGCAGTCAAAATGAGCCTTAGAATTCTTCCCTACCTTATTCCTGTGCTGAGATACAGGCTGCTCCAACCTGCTGTAAAATGCTTGATTTCGAGAGTGAGCGAAACTAATGAAAACATTGTTGGGGTAAAACCTAAAGGGAAAGACCTAGCACCAAATCCAATTTGCCATCTGATCTAACTTCTGGAGGCAGTCAAAATGAGCCTTAGAATTCTTCCCTACCTTATTCCTGTGCTGAGATACAGGCTGCTCCAACCTGCTGTAAAATGCTTGATTTCGAGAGTGAGCGAAACTAATGAAAACATTGTTGGGGTAAAACCTAAAGGGAAAGACCTAGCACCAAATCCAATTTGCCATCTGATCTAACTTCTGGAGGCAGTCAAAATGATCCTTAGAATTCTTCCCTACCTTATTCCTGTGCTGAGATACAGGCTGCTCCAACCTGCTGTAAAATGCTTGATTTCGAGAGTGAGCGAAACTAATGAAAACATTGTTGGGGTAAAACCTAAAGGGAAAGACCTAGCACCAAATCCAATTTGCCATCTGATCTAACTTCTGGAGGCAGTCAAAATGAGCCTTAGAATTCTTCCCTACCTTATTCCTGTGCTGAGATACAGGCTGCTCCAACCTGCTGTAAAATGCTTGATTTCGAGAGTGAGCGAAACTAATGAAAACATTGTTGGGGTAAAACCTAAAGGGAAAGACCTAGCACCAAATCCAATTTGCCATCTGATCTAACTTCTGGAGGCAGTCAAAATGATCCTTAGAATTCTTCCCTACCTTATTCCTGTGCTGAGATACAGGCTGCTCCAACCTGCTGTAAAATGCTTGATTTCGAGAGTGAGCGAAACTAATGAAAACATTTTTGGGGTAAAAACCTAAAGGGAAAGACCTAGCACCAAATCCAATTTGCCATCTGATCTAACTTCTGGAGGCAGTCAAAATGATCCTTAGAATTCTTCCCTACCTTATTCCTGTGCTGAGATACAGGCTGCTCCAACCTGCTGTAAAATGCTTGATTTCGAGAGTGAGCGAAACTAATGAAAACATTGTTGGGGTAAAACCTAAAGGGAAAGACCTAGCACCAAATCCAATTTGCCATCTGATCTAACTTCTGGAGGCAGTCAAAATGAGCCTTAGAATTCTTCCCTACCTTATTCCTGTGCTGAGATACAGGCTGCTCCAACCTGCTGTAAAATGCTTGATTTCGAGAGTGAGCGAAACTAATGAAAACATTGTTGGGGTAAAACCTAAAGGGAAAGACCTAGCACCAAATCCAATTTGCCATCTGATCTAACTTCTGGAGGCAGTCAAAATGAGCCTTAGAATTCTTCCCTACCTTATTCCTGTGCTGAGATACAGGCTGCTCCAACCTGCTGTAAAATGCTTGATTTCGAGAGTGAGCGAAACTAATGAAAACATTGTTGGGGTAAAACCTAAAGGGAAAGACCTAGCACCAAATCCAATTTGCCATCTGATCTAACTTCTGGAGGCAGTCAAAATGAGCCTTAGAATTCTTCCCTACCTTATTCCTGTGCTGAGATACAGGCTGCTCCAACCTGCTGTAAAATGCTTGATTTCGAGAGTGAGCGAAACTAATGAAAACATCGTTGGGGTAAAACCTAAAGGGAAAGACCTAGCACCAAATCCAATTTGCCATCTGATCTAACTTCTGGAGGCAGTCAAAATGAGCCTTAGAATTCTTCCCTACCTTATTCCTGTGCTGAGATACAGGCTGCTCCAACCTGCTGTAAAATGCTTGATTTCGAGAGTGAGCGAAACTAATGAAAACATTGTTGGGGTAAAACCTAAAGGGAAAGACCTAGCACCAAATCCAATTTGCCATCTGATCTAACTTCTGGAGGCAGTCAAAATGAGCCTTAGAATTCTTCCCTACCTTATTCCTGTGCTGAGATACAGGCTGCTCCAACCTGCTGTAAAATGCTTGATTTCGAGAGTGAGCGAAACTAATGAAAACATTGTTGGGGTAAAACCTAAAGGGAAAGACCTAGCACCAAATCCAATTTGCCATCTGATCTAACTTCTGGAGGCAGTCAAAATGAGCCTTAGAATTCTTCCCTACCTTATTCCTGTGCTGAGATACAGGCTGCTCCAACCTGCTGTAAAATGCTTGATTTCGAGAGTGAGCGAAACTAATGAAAACATCGTTGGGGTAAAACCTAAAGGGAAAGACCTAGCACCAAATCCAATTTGCCATCTGATCTAACTTCTGGAGGCAGTCAAAATGAGCCTTAGAATTCTTCCCTACCTTATTCCTGTGCTGAGATACAGGCTGCTCCAACCTGCTGTAAAATGCTTGATTTCGAGAGTGAGCGAAACTAATGAAAACATTGTTGGGGTAAAACCTAAAGGGAAAGACCTAGCACCAAATCCAATTTGCCATCTGATCTAACTTCTGGAGGCAGTCAAAATGAGCCTTAGAATTCTTCCCTACCTTATTCCTGTGCTGAGATACAGGCTGCTCCAACCTGCTGTAAAATGCTTGATTTCGAGAGTGAGCGAAACTAATGAAAACATCGTTGGGGTAAAACCTAAAGGGAAAGACCTAGCACCAAATCCAATTTGCCAT
Organism: Melanerpes formicivorus; assembly: GCF_026170545.1. NCBI lineage: Eukaryota > Metazoa > Chordata > Aves > Piciformes > Picidae > Melanerpes > Melanerpes formicivorus. The sequence continues at coordinate 15,424 of NW_027144027.1, read as the reverse complement.
CTGATCTAACTTCTGGAGGCAGTCAAAATGAGCCTTAGAATTCTTCCCTACCTTATTCCTGTGCTGAGATACAGGCTGCTCCAACCTGCTGTAAAATGCTTGATTTCGAGAGTGAGCGAAACTAATGAAAACATTGTTGGGGTAAAACCTAAAGGGAAAGACCTAGCACCAAATCCAATTTGCCATCTGATCTAACTTCTGGAGGCAGTCAAAATGATCCTTAGAATTCTTCCCTACCTTATTCCTGTGCTGAGATACAGGCTGCTCCAACCTGCTGTAAAATGCTTGATTTCGAGAGTGAGCGAAACTAATGAAAACATTGTTGGGGTAAAACCTAAAGGGAAAGACCTAGCACCAAATCCAATTTGCCATCTGATCTAACTTCTGGAGGCAGTCAAAATGATCCTTAGAATTCTTCCCTACCTTATTCCTGTGCTGAGATACAGGCTGCTCCAACCTGCTGTAAAATGCTTGATTTCGAGAGTGAGCGAAACTAATGAAAACATTGTTGGGGTAAAACCTAAAGGGAAAGACCTAGCACCAAATCCAATTTGCCATCTGATCTAACTTCTGGAGGCAGTCAAAATGATCCTTAGAATTCTTCCCTACCTTATTCCTGTGCTGAGATACAGGCTGCTCCAACCTGCTGTAAAATGCTTGATTTCGAGAGTGAGCGAAACTAATGAAAACATTGTTGGGGTAAAACCTAAAGGGAAAGACCTAGCACCAAATCCAATTTGCCATCTGATCTAACTTCTGGAGGCAGTCAAAATGATCCTTAGAATTCTTCCCTACCTTATTCCTGTGCTGAGATACAGGCTGCTCCAACCTGCTGTAAAATGCTTGATTTCGAGAGTGAGCGAAACTAATGAAAACATTGTTGGGGTAAAACCTAAAGGGAAAGACCTAGCACCAAATCCAATTTGCCATCTGATCTAACTTCTGGAGGCAGTCAAAATGAGCCTTAGAATTCTTCCCTACCTTATTCCTGTGCTGAGATACAGGCTGCTCCAACCTGCTGTAAAATGCTTGATTTCGAGAGTGAGCGAAACTAATGAAAACATTGTTGGGGTAAAACCTAAAGGGAAAGACCTAGCACCAAATCCAATTTGCCATCTGATCTAACTTCTGGAGGCAGTCAAAATGAGCCTTAGAATTCTTCCCTACCTTATTCCTGTGCTGAGATACAGGCTGCTCCAACCTGCTGTAAAATGCTTGATTTCGAGAGTGAGCGAAACTAATGAAAACATTGTTGGGGTAAAACCTAAAGGGAAAGACCTAGCACCAAATCCAATTTGCCATCTGATCTAACTTCTGGAGGCAGTCAAAATGAGCCTTAGAATTCTTCCCTACCTTATTCCTGTGCTGAGATACAGGCTGCTCCAACCTGCTGTAAAATGCTTGATTTCGAGAGTGAGCGAAACTAATGAAAACATTGTTGGGGTAAAACCTAAAGGGAAAGACCTAGCACCAAATCCAATTTGCCATCTGATCTAACTTCTGGAGGCAGTCAAAATGAGCCTTAGAATTCTTCCCTACCTTATTCCTGTGCTGAGATACAGGCTGCTCCAACCTGCTGTAAAATGCTTGATTTCGAGAGTGAGCGAAACTAATGAAAACATTGTTGGGGTAAAACCTAAAGGGAAAGACCTAGCACCAAATCCAATTTGCCATCTGATCTAACTTCTGGAGGCAGTCAAAATGATCCTTAGAATTCTTCCCTACCTTATTCCTGTGCTGAGATACAGGCTGCTCCAACCTGCTGTAAAATGCTTGATTTCGAGAGTGAGCGAAACTAATGAAAACATTGTTGGGGTAAAACCTAAAGGGAAAGACCTAGCACCAAATCCAATTTGCCATCTGATCTAACTTCTGGAGGCAGTCAAAATGAGCCTTAGAATTCTTCCCTACCTTATTCCTGTGCTGAGATACAGGCTGCTCCAACCTGCTGTAAAATGCTTGATTTCGAGAGTGAGCGAAACTAATGAAAACATTGTTGGGGTAAAACCTAAAGGGAAAGACCTAGCACCAAATCCAATTTGCCATCTGATCTAACTTCTGGAGGCAGTCAAAATGATCCTTAGAATTCTTCCCTACCTTATTCCTGTGCTGAGATACAGGCTGCTCCAACCTGCTGTAAAAATGCTTGATTTCGAGAGTGAGCGAAACTAATGAAAACATTGTTGGGGTAAAACCTAAAGGGAAAGACCTAGCACCAAATCCAATTTGCCATCTGATCTAACTTCTGGAGGCAGTCAAAATGAGCCTTAGAATTCTTCCCTACCTTATTCCTGTGCTGAGATACAGGCTGCTCCAACCTGCTGTAAAATGCTTGATTTCGAGAGTGAGCGAAAACTAATGAAAACATTGTTGGGGTAAAACCTAAAGGGAAAGACCTAGCACCAAATCCAATTTGCCATCTGATCTAACTTCTGGAGGCAGTCAAAATGAGCCTTAGAATTCTTCCCTACCTTATTCCTGTGCTGAGATACAGGCTGCTCCAACCTGCTGTAAAATGCTTGATTTCGAGAGTGAGCGAAACTAATGAAAACATTGTTGGGGTAAAACCTAAAGGGAAAGACCTAGCACCAAATCCAATTTGCCATCTGATCTAACTTCTGGAGGCAGTCAAAATGAGCCTTAGAATTCTTCCCTACCTTATTCCTGTGCTGAGATACAGGCTGCTCCAACCTGCTGTAAAATGCTTGATTTCGAGAGTGAGCGAAACTAATGAAAACATTGTTGGGGTAAAACCTAAAGGGAAAGACCTAGCACCAAATCCAATTTGCCATCTGATCTAACTTCTGGAGGCAGTCAAAATGATCCTTAGAATTCTTCCCTACCTTATTCCTGTGCTGAGATACAGGCTGCTCCAACCTGCTGTAAAATGCTTGATTTCGAGAGTGAGCGAAACTAATGAAAACATTGTTGGGGTAAAACCTAAAGGGAAAGACCTAGCACCAAATCCAATTTGCCATCTGATCTAACTTCTGGAGGCAGTCAAAATGAGCCTTAGAATTCTTCCCTACCTTATTCCTGTGCTGAGATACAGGCTGCTCCAACCTGCTGTAAATGCTTGATTTCGAGAGTGAGCGAAACTAATGAAAACATTGTTGGGGTAAAACCTAAAGGGAAAGACCTAGCACCAAATCCAATATGCCATCTGATCTAACTTCTGGAGGCAGTCAAAATGATCCTTAGAATTCTTCCCTACCTTATTCCTGTGCTGAGATACAGGCTGCTCCAACCTGCTGTAAAATGCTTGATTTCGAGAGTGAGCGAAACTAATGAAAACATGTTGGGGTAAAACCTAAAGGGAAAGACCTAGCACCAAATCCAATTTGCCATCTGATCTAACTTCTGGAGGCAGTCAAATGAGCCTTAGAATTCTTCCCTACCTTATTCCTGTGCTGAGATACAGGCTGCTCCAACCTGCTGTAAAATGCTTGATTTCGAGAGTGAGCGAAACTAATGAAAACATTGTTGGGGTAAAACCTAAGGGAAAGACCTAGCACCAAATCCAATTTGCCATCTGATCTAAACTTCTGGAGGCAGTCAAAATGATCCTTAGAATTCTTCCCTACCTTATTCCTGTGCTGAGATACAGGCTGCTCCAACCTGCAGTAAAATGCTTGATTTCGAGAGTGAGCGAAACTAATGAAAACATTGTTGGGGTAAAACCTAAAGGGAAAGACCTAGCACCAAATCCAATTTGCCATCTGATCTAACTTCTGGAGGCAGTCAAAATGAGCCTTAGAATTCTTCCCTACCTTATTCCTGTGCTGAGATACAGGCTGCTCCAACCTGCTGTAAAATGCTTGATTTCGAGAGTGAGCGAAACTAATGAAAACATTGTTGGGGTAAAACCTAAAGGGAAAGACCTAGCACCAAATCCAATTTGCCATCTGATCTAACTTCTGGAGGCAGTCAAAATGAGTCCTTAGAATTCTTCCCTACCTTATTCCTGTGCTGAGATACAGGCTGCTCCAACCTGCTGTAAAATGCTTGATTTCGAGAGTGAGCGAAACTAATGAAAACATTGTTGGGGTAAAACCTAAAGGGAAAGACCTAGCACCAATCCAATCTGCCATCTGATCTAACTTCTGGAGGCAGTCAAAATGAGCCTTAGAATTCTTTCCCTACCTATTCCTGTGCTGAGATACAGGCTGCTCCAACCTGCTGTAAAATGCTTGATTTCGAGAGTGAGCGAAACTAATGAAAACATTGTTGGGGTAAAACCTAAAGGGAAAGACCTAGCACCAAATCCAATTTGCCATCTGATCTAACTTCTGGAGGCAGTCAAAATGAGCCTTAGAATTCTTCCCTACCTTATTCCTGTGCTGAGATACAGGCTGCTCCAACCTGCTGTAAAATGCTTGATTTCGAGAGTGAGCGAAACTAATGAAAACATTGTTGGGGTAAAACCTAAAGGGAAAGACCTAGCACCAAATCCAATTTGCCATCTGACTAACTTCTGGAGGCAGTCAAATGATCCTTAGATTCTTCCCTACCTTATTCCTGTGCTGAGATACAGGCTGCTCCAACCTGCTGTAAAATGCTTGATTTCGAGAGTGAGCGAAACTAATGAAAACATTGTTGGGGTAAAACCTAAAGGGAAAGACCTAGCACCAAATCCAATTTGCCATCTGATCTAACTTCTGGAGGCAGTCCAAAAAGAGCCTTAGAATTCTTCCCTACCTTATTCCTGTGCTGAGATACAGGCTGCTCCAACCTGCTGTAAATGCTTGATTTCGAGAGTGAGCGAAACTAATGAAAACATTGTTGGGGTAAAACCTAAAGGGAAAGACCTAGCACCCAAATCCAATTTGCCATCTGATCTAACTTCTGGAGGCAGTCAAAATGAGCCTTAGAATTCTTCCCTACCTTATTCCTGTGCTGAGATACAGGCTTCTCCAACCTGCTGTAAAATGCTTGATTTCGAGAGTGAGCGAAACTAATGAAAACATTGTTGGGGTAAAACCTAAAGGGAAAGACCTAGCACCAAATCCAATTTGCCATCTGATCTAACTTCTGGAGGCAGTCAAATGATCCTTAGAATTCTTCCCCTACCTTATTCCTGTGCTGAGATACAGGCTGCTCCAACCTGCTGTAAATGCTTGATTTCGAGAGTGAGCGAAAACTAATGAAAACATTGTTGGGGTAAAACCTAAAGGGAAAGACCTAGCACCAAATCCAATTTGCCATCTGATCTAACTTCTGGAGGCAGTCAAAATGATCCTTAGAATTCTTCCCTACCCTATTCCTGTGCTGAGATACAGGCTGCTCCAACCTGCTGTAAAATGCTTGATTTCGAGAGTGAGAGAAACTAATGAAAACATTGTTGGGGTAAAACCTAAAGGGAAAGACCTAGCACCCAAATCCAATTTGCCATCTGATCTAACTTCTGGAGGCAGTCAAAATGATCCTTAGAATTCTTCCCTACCTTATTCCTGTGCTGAGATACAGGCTGCTCCAACCTGCTGTAAAATGCTTGATTTCGAGAGTGAGCGAAACTAATGAAAACATTGTTGGGGTAAAACCTAAAGGGAAAGACCTAGCACCAAATCCAATTTGCCATCTGATCTAACTTCTGGAGGCAGTCAAAATGATCCTTAGAATTCTTCCCTACCTTATTCCTGTGCTGAGATACAGGCTGCTCCAACCTGCTGTAAAATGCTTGATTTCGAGAGTGAGCGAAACTAATGAAAACATTGTTGGGGTAAAACCTAAAGGGAAAGACCTAGCACCAAATCCAATTTGCCATCTGATCTAACTTCTGGAGGCAGTCAAAATGATCCTTAGAATTCTTCCCTACCTTATTCCTGTGCTGAGATACAGGCTGCTCCAACCTGCCTGTAAAATGCTTGATTTCGAGAGTGAGCGAAACTAATGAAAACATTGTTGGGGGTAAAACCTAAAGGGAAAGACCTAGCACCAAATCCAATCTGCCATCTGATCTAACTTCTGGAGGCAGTCAAAATGAGCCTTAGAATTCTTCCCTACCTTATTCCTGTGCTGAGATACAGGCTGCTCCAACCTGCCTGTAAAATGCTTGATTTCGAGAGTGAGCGAAACCTAATGAAAACATTGTTGGGGTAAAACCTAAAGGGAAAGACCTAGCACAAATCCAATTTGCCATCTGATCTAACTTCTGGAGGCATGTCCAAAATGAGCCTTAGAATTCTTCCCTACCTTATTCCTGTGCTGAGATACAGGCTGCTCCAACCTGCTGTAAAATGCTTGATTTCGAGATTGAGCGAAACTAATGAAAACATTGTTGGGGTAAAACCTAAAGGGAAAGACCTAGCACCAAATCCAATTTTGCCATCTGATCTAACTTCTGGAGGCAGTCAAAATGATCCTTAGAATTCTTCCCTACCTTATTCCTGTGCTGAGATACAGGCTGCTCCAACCTGCTGTAAAATGCTTGATTTCGAGAGTGAGCGAAACTAATGAAAACATTGTTGGGGTAAAACCTAAAGGGAAAGACCTAGCACCAAATCCAATTTGCCATAATGATCAAACTTCTGGAGGCAGTCAAAATGATCCTTAGAGTTCTTCCCTACCTTATTCCTGTGCTGAGATACAGGCTGCTCCAACCTGCTGTAAAATGCTTGATTTCGAGAGTGAGCGAAACTAATGAAAACATTGTTGGGGTAAAACCTAAAGGGAAAGACCTAGCACCAAAATCCCAATTTGCCATCTGATCTAACTTCTGGAGGCAGTCAAAATGAGCCTTAGAATTCTTCCCTACCTTATTTCTGTGCTGAGATACAGGCTGCTCCAACCTGCTGTAAAATGCTTTGATTTCGAGAGTGAGCGAACTAATGAAAACATTGTTGGGTAAAACCTAAAGGGAAAGACCTAGCACCAAATCCAATTTGCCATCTGATCTAACTTCTGGAGGCAGTCAAAATGAGCCTTAGAATTCTTCCCTACCTTATTCCTGTGCTGAGATACAGGCTGCTCCAACCTGCTGTAAAAATGCTTGATTTCGAGAGTGAGCGAAACTAATGAAAACATTGTTGGGGTAAAACCTAAAGGGAAAGACCTAGCACCAAATCCAATTTGCCATCTGATCTAACTTCTGGAGGCAGTCAAAATGATCCTTAGAATTCTTCCTACCTTATTCCTGTGCTGAGATACAGGCTGCTCCAACCTGCTGTAAAATGCTTGATTTCGAGAGTGAGCGAAACTAATGAAAACATTGTTGGGGTAAAACCTAAAGGGAAAGACCTAGCACCAAATCCAATTTGCCATCTGATCTAACTTCTGGAGGCAGTCAAAATGAGCCTTAGAATTCTTCCCTACCTATTCCTGTGCTGAGATCAGCTGCTCCAACCTGCTGTAAAATGCTTGATTTCGAGAGTGAGCGAAACTAATGAAAACATTGTTGGGGTAAAACCTAAAGGGAAAGACCTAGCACCAAATCCAATTTGCCATCTGATCTAACTTCTGGAGGCAAGTCAAAATGATCCTTAGAAATTCTTCCCTACCTTATTCCTGTGCTGAGATACAGGCTGCTCCAACCTGCTGTAAAATGCTTGATTTCGAGAGTGAGCGAACTAATGAAAACATTGTTGGGGTAAAAACCTAAAGGGAAAGACCTAGCACCAAATCCAATTGCCATCTGATCTAACTTCTGGAGGCAGTCAAAATGAGCATTTGAATTCTTCCCTACCTTATTCCTGTGCTGAGATACAGCTGCTCCAACCTGCTGTAAAATGCTTGATTCGAGAGTGAGCGAAACTAATGAAAACATTGTTGGGGTAAAACCTAAAGGGAAAGACCTAGCACCAAAATCCAATTTTGCCATCTGATCTAACTTCTGGAGCAGTCAAAATGATCCTTAGAATTCTTCCCTACCTTATTCCTGTGCTGAGATACAGGCTGCTCCAACCTGCTGTATAATGCTTGATTTCGAGAGTGAGCGAAACTAATGAAAAACATTGTTGGGGTAAAACCTAAAGGGAAAGACCTAGCACCAAATCCAATTTGCATCTGATCTAACTTCTGGAGGCAGTCAAAATGAGCCCTTAGAATTCTTTCCCTACCTTATTCCTGTGCTGAGATACAGGCTGCTCCAACCTGCTGTAAAATGCTTGATTTCGAGAGTGAGCGAAACTAATGAAAACATTGTTGGGGTAAAACCTAAAGGGAAAGACCTAGCACCAAATCCAATTTGCCATCTGATCTAACTTCTGGAGGCAGTCAAAATGATCCTTAGAATTCTTCCCTACCTTATTCCTGTGCTGAGATACAGGCTGCTCCAACCTGCTGTAAAATGCTTGATTTCGAGAGTGAGCGAAACTAATGAAAACATTTGTTGGGGTAAAACCTAAAGGGAAAGACCTAGCACCAAATCCAATTTGCCATCTGATCTAACTTCTGGAGGCAGTCAAAATGAGCCTTAGAATTCTTCCCTACCTTATTCCTGTGCTGAGATACAGGCTGCTCCAACCTGCTGTAAAATGCTTGATTTCGAGAGTGAGCGAAACTAATGAAAACATTGTTGGGGTAAAACCTAAAGGGAAAGACCTAGCACCAAATCCAATTTGCCATCTGATCTAACTTCTGGAGGCAGTCAAAATGAGCATTTGAATTCTTCCCTACCTTATTCCTGTGCTGAGATACAGGCTGCTCCAACCTGCTGTAAAATGCTTGATTTCGAGAGTGAGCGAAACTAATGAAAACATTGTTGGGGGTAAAACCTAAAGGGAAAGACCTAGCACCAAATCCAATTTGCCATCTGATCTAACTTCTGGAGGCAGTCAAAATGATCCTTAGAATTCTTCCCTACCTTATTCCTGTGCTGAGATACAGGCTGCTCCAACCTGCTGTAAAATGCTTGATTTCGAGAGTGAGCGAAACTAATGAAAACATTGTTGGGGTAAAACCTAAAGGGAAAGACCTAGCACCAAATCCAATTTGCCATCTGATCTAACTTCTGGAGGCAGTCCAAAATGATCCTTAGAATTCTTCCTACCTTATTCCTGTGCTGAGATACAGGCTGCTCCAACCTGCTGTAAAATGCTTGATTTCGAGAGTGAGCGAAACTAATGAAAACATTGTTGGGGTAAAACCTAAAGGGAAAGACCTAGCACCAAATCCAATTTGCCATCTGATCTAACTTCTGGAGGCAGTCAAAATGAGCCTTAGAATTCTTCCCTACCTTATTCCTGTGCTGAGATACAGGCTGCTCCAACCTGCTGTAAAATGCTTGATTTCGAGAGTGAGCGAAACTAATGAAAACATTGTTGGGGTAAAACCTAAAGGGAAAGACCTAGCACCAAATCCAATTTGCCATCTGATCTAACTTCTGGAGGCAGTCAAAATGAGCCTTAGAATTCTTCCCTACCTTATTCCTGTGCTGAGATACAGGCTGCTCCAACCTGCTGTAAAATGCTTGATTTCGAGAGTGAGCGAAACTAATGAAAACATTGTTGGGGTAAAACCTAAGGGAAAGACCTAGCACCAAATCCAATTTGCCATCTGATCTAACTTCTGGAGGCAGTCAAAATGATCCTTAGAATTCTTCCCTACCTTATTCCTGTGCTGAGATACAGGCTGCTCCAACCTGCTGTAAAATGCTTGATTTCGAGAGTGAGCGAAACTAATGAAAACATTGTTGGGGTAAAACCTAAAGGGAAAGACCTAGCACCAAATCCAATTTGCCATCTGATCTAACTTCTGGAGGCAGTCAAAATGAGTATTTGAATTCTTCCCTACCTTATTCCTGTGCTGAGATACAGGCTGCTCCAACCTGCTGTAAAATGCTTGATTTCGAGAGTGAGCGAAACAAATGAAAACATTGTTGGGGTAAAACCTAAAGGGAAAGACCTAGCACCAAATCCAATTTGCCATCTGATCTAACTTCTGGAGGCAGTCAAAATGATCCTTAGAATTCTTCCCTACCTTATTCCTGTGCTGAGATACAGGCTGCTCCAACCTGCTGTAAAATGCTTGATTTCGAGAGTGAGCGAAACTAATGAAAACATTGTTGGGGTAAAACCTAAAGGGAAAGACCTAGCACCAAATCCAATTTGCCATCTGATCTAACTTCTGGAGGCAGTCAAAATGATCCTTAGAATTCTTCCCTACCTTATTCCTGTGCTGAGATACAGGCTGCTCCAACCTGCTGTAAAATGCTTGATTTCGAGAGTGAGCGAAACTAATGAAAACATTGTTGGGTAAAACCTAAAGGGAAAGACCTAGCACCAAATCCAATTTGCCATCTGATCTAACTTCTGGAGGCAGTCAAAATGATCCTTAGAATTCTTCCCTACCTTATTCCTGTGCTGAGATACAGGCTGCTCCAACCTGCTGTAAAATGCTTGATTTCGAGAGTGAGCGAAACTAATGAAAACATTGTTGGGGTAAAACCTAAAGGGAAAGACCTAGCACCAAATCCAATTTGCCATCTGATCTAACTTCTGGAGGCAGTCAAAATGAGCATCTTGAATTCTTCCCTACCTTATTCCTGTGCTGAGATACAGGCTGCTCCAACCTGCTGTAAAATGCTTGATTTCGAGAGTGAGCGAAACTAATGAAAACATTGTTGGGGTAAAACCTAAAGGGAAAGACCTAGCACCAAATCCAATTTGCCATCTGAATCTAACTTCTGGAGGCAGTCAAAATGAGCCTTAGAATTCTTCCCTACCTTATTCCTGTGCTGAGATACAGGCTGCTCCAACCTGCTGTAAAATGCTTGATTTCGAGAGTGAGCGAAACTAATGAAAACATTGTTGGGGTAAAACCTAAAGGGAAAGACCTAGCACCAAATCCAATTTGCCATCTGATCTAACTTCTGGAGGCAGTCAAAATGAGCCTTAGAATTCTTCCCTACCTGTATTCCTGTGCTGAGATACAGGCTGCTCCAACCTGCTGTAAAATGCTTGATTTCGAGAGTGAGCGAAACTAATGAAAACATTGTTGGGGTAAAACCTAAAGGGAAAGGACCTAGCACCAAATCCAATTTGCCATCTGATCTAACTTCTGGAGGCAGTCAAAATGATCCTTAGAATTCTTCCCTACCTTATTCCTGTGCTGAGATACAGGCTGCTCCAACCTGCTGTAAAATGCTTGATTTCGAGAGTGAGCGAAACTAATGAAAACATTGTTGGGGTAAAACCTAAAGGGAAAGACCTAGCACCAAATCCAATTTGCCATCTGATCTAACTTCTGGAGGCAGTCAAAATGAGCCTTAGAATTCTTCCCTACCTTATTCCTGTGCTGAGATACAGGCTGCTCCAACCTGCTGTAAAAATGCTTGATTTCGAGAGTGAGCGAAACTAATGAAAACATTGTTGGGGTAAAACCTAAAGGGAAAGACCTAGCACCAAATCCAATTTGCCATCTGATCTAACTTCTGGAGGCAGTCAAAATGATCCTTAGAATTCTTCCCTACCTTATTCCTGTGCTGAGATACAGGCTGCTCCAACCTGCTGTAAAATGCTTGATTTCGAGAGTGAGCGAAAACTAATGAAAAACATTGTTGGGTAAAACCTAAAGGGAAAGACCTAGCACCAAATCCAATTTGCCATCTGATCTAACTTCTGGAGGCAGTCAAAATGATCCTTAGAATTCTTCCCTACCTTATTCCTGTGCTGAGATACCGGCTGCTCCAACCTGCTGTAAAATGCTTGATTTCGAGAGTGAGCGAAACTAATGAAAACATTGTTGGGGTAAAACCTAAAGGAAAGACCTAGCACCAAATCCAATTTGCCATCTGATCTAACTTCTGGAGGCAGTCAAAATGAGCCTTAGAATTCTTCCCTACCTTATTCTGTGCTGAGATACAGGCTGCTCCAACCTGCTGTAAATGCTTGATTTCGAGAGTGAGCGAAACTAATGAAAACATTGTTGGGGTAAAACCTAAAGGGAAAGACCTAGCACCAAATCCAATTTGCCATCTGATCTAACTTCTGGAGGCAGTCAAAATGAGCCTTAGAATTCTTCCCTACCTTATTCCTGTGCTGAGATACAGGCTGCTCCAAACCTGCTGTAAAAATGCTTGATTTCGAGAGTGAGCGAAACTAATGAAACCTTGTTGGGGTAAAACCTAAAGGGAAAGACCTAGCACCAAATCCAATTTTGCCATCTGATCTAACTTCTGGAGCAGTCAAAATGATCCTTAGAATTCTTCCCTACCTTATTCCTGTGCTGAGATACAGGCTGCTCCAACCTGCTGTAAAATGCTTGATTTCGAGAGTGAGCGAAACTAATGAAAACATTGTTGGGGTAAAACCTAAAGGGAAAGACCTAGCACCAAATCCAATTTGCCATCTGATCTAACTTCTGGAGGCAGTCAAAATGATCCTTAGGAATTCTTCCCTACCTTATTCCTGTGCTGAGATACAGGCTGCTCCAACCTGCTGTAAAATGCTTGATTTCGAGAGTGAGCGAAACTAATGAAAACATTGTTGGGGTAAAACCTAAAGGGAAAGACCCTAGCACCAAATCCAATTTGCCATCTGATCTAACTTCTGGAGGCAGTCAAAATGAGCCTTAGAATTCTTCCCTACCTTATTCCTGTGCTGAGATACAGGCTGCTCCAACCTGCTGTAAAATGCTTGATTTCGAGAGTGAGCGAAACTAATGAAAACATTGTTGGGGTAAAACCTAAAGGGAAAGACCTAGCACCAAATCCAATTTGCCATCTGATCTAACTTCTGGAGGCAGTCAAAATGATCCTTAGAATTCTTCCCTACCTTATTCCTGTGCTGAGATACAGGCTGCTCCAACCTGCTGTAAAATGCTTGATTTCGAGAGTGAGCGAAACTAATGAAAACATTGTTGGGGTAAAACCTAAAGGGAAAGACCTAGCACCAAATCCAATTTGCCATCTGATCTAACTTCTGGAGGCAGTCAAAATGATCCTTAGAATTCTTCCCTACCTTATTCCTGTGCTGAGATACAGGCTGCTCCAACCTGCTGTAAAATGCTTGATTTCGAGAGTGAGCGAAACTAATGAAAACATTGTTGGGTAAAAACCTAAAGGGAAAGACCTAGCACCAAATCCAATTTGCCATCTGATCTAACTTCTGGAGGCAGTCAAAATGATCCTTAGAATTCTTCCCTACCTTATTCCTGTGCTGAGATACAGGCTGCTCCAACCTGCTGTAAAATGCTTGATTTCGAGAGTGAGCGAAACTAATGAAAACATTGTTGGGGTAAAACCTAAAGGGAAAGACCTAGCACCAAATCCAATTTGCCATCTGATCTAACTTCTGGAGGCAGTCAAAATGAGCCTTAGAATTCTTCCCTACCTTATTCCTGTGCTGAGATACAGGCTGCTCCAACCTGCTGTAAAATGCTTGATTTCGAGAGTGAGCGAAACTAATGAAACATTGTTGGGGTAAAACCTAAAGGGAAAGACCTAGCACCAAATCCAATTTGCCATCTGATCTAACTTCTGGAGGCAGTCAAAATGATCCTTAGAATTCTTCCCTACCTTATTCCTGTGCTGAGATACAGGCTGCTCCAACCTGCTGTAAAATGCTTGATTTCGAGAGTGAGCGAAACTAATGAAAACATTGTTGGGGGTAAAACCTAAAGGGAAAGACCTAGCACCAAATCCAATTTGCCATCTGATCTAACTTCTGGAGGCAGTCAAAATGATCCTTAGAATTCTTCCCTACCTTATTCCTGTGCTGAGATACAGGCTGCTCCAACCTGCTCTAAAATGCTTGATTTCGAGAGTGAGCGAAACTAATGAAAACATTGTTGGGGTAAAACCTAAAGGGAAAGACCTAGCACCAAATCCAATTTGCCATCTGATCTAACTTCTGGAGGCAGTCAAAATGATCCTTAGAATTCTTCCCTACCTTATTCCTGTGCTGAGATACAGGGCTGCTCCAACCTGCTGTAAAATGCTTGATTTCGAGAGTGAGCGAAACTAATGAAAACATTGTTGGGTAAAACCTAAAGGGAAAGACCTAGCACCAAATCCAATTTGCCATCTGATCTAACTTCTGGAGGCAGTCAAAATGATCCTTAGAATTCTTCCCTACCTTATTCCTGTGCTGAGATACAGGCTGCTCCAACCTGCTGTAAAATGCTTGATTTCGAGAGTGAGCGAAACTAATGAAAACATTGTTGGGGTAAAACCTAAAGGGAAAGACCTAGCACCAAATCAATTTGCCATCTGATCTAACTTCTGGAGGCAGTCAAAATGATCCTTAGAATTCTTCCCTACCTTATTCCTGTGCTGAGATACAGGCTGCTCCAACCTGCTGTAAAATGCTTGATTTCGAGAGTGAGCGAAACTAATGAAAACATTGTTGGGGTAAAACCTAAAGGGAAAGACCTAGCACCAAATCCAATTTACCATCTGATCTAACTTCTGGAGGCAGTCAAAATGAGCCTTAGAATTCTTCCCTACCTTATTCCTGTGCTGAGATACAGGCTGCTCCAACCTGCTGTAAAATGCTTGATTTCGAGAGTGAGCGAAACTAATGAAAACATTGTTGGGGTAAAACCTAAAGGGAAAGACCTAGCACCAAATCCAATTTGCCATCTGATCTAACTTCTGGAGGCAGTCAAAATGAGCATTTGAATTCTTCCTTACCTTATTCCTGTGCTGAGATACAGGCTGCTCCAACCTGCTGTAAAATGCTTGATTTCGAGAGTGAGCGAAACTAATGAAAACATTGTTGGGGTAAAACCTAAAGGGAAAGACCTAGCACCAAATCCAATTTGCCATCTGATCTAACTTCTGGAGGCAGTCAAAATGATCCTTAGAATTCTTCCCTACCTTATTCCTGTGCTGAGATACAGGCTGCTCCAACCTGCTGTAAAATGCTTGATTTCGAGAGTGAGCGAAACTAATGAAAACATTGTTGGGGTAAAACCTAAAGGGAAAGACCTAGCACCAAATCCAATTTGCCATCTGATCTAACTTCTGGAGGCAGTCAAAATGAGCCTTAGAATTCTTCCCTACCTTATTCCTGTGCTGAGATACAGGCTGCTCCAACCTGCTGTAAAATGCTTGATTTCGAGAGTGAGCGAAACTAATGAAAACATTGTTGGGTAAAACCTAAGGGAAAGACCTAGCACCAAATCCAATTTGCCATCTGATCTAACTTCTGGAGGCAGTCAAAATGAGCCTTAGAATTCTTCCCTACCTTATTCCTGTGCTGAGATACAGGCTGCTCCAACCTGCTGTAAAATGCTTGATTTCGAGAGTGAGCGAAACTAATGAAAACATTGTTGGGGTAAAACCTAAAGGGAAAGACCCTAGCACCAAATCCAATTTGCCATCTGATCTAACTTCTGGAGGCAGTCAAATGATCCTTAGAATTCTTCCCTACCTTATTCCTGTGCTGAGATACAGGCTGCTCCAACCTGCTGTAAAATGCTTGATTTCGAGAGTGAGCGAAACTAATGAAAACATTGTTGGGGTAAAACCTAAAGGGAAAGACCT
>NW_027144026.1:0-43168 GCF_026170545.1 Melanerpes formicivorus | reverse complement strand
TTTTCACTCTCGAAATCAAGCATTTTACAGCAGGTTGGAGCAGCCTGTATCTCAGCACAGGAATAAGGTAGGGAAGAATTCTAAGGCTCATTTTGACTGCCTCCAGAAGTTAGATCAGATGGCAAATTGGATTTGGTGCTAGGTCTTTCCCTTTAGGTTTTACCCCAACAATGTTTTCATTAGTTTCGCTCACTCTCGAAATCAAGCATTTTACAGCAGGTTGGAGCAGCCTGTATCTCAGCACAGGAATAAGGTAGGGAAGAATTCTAAGGTTCATTTTGACTGCCTCCCAGAAGTTAGATCAGATGGCAAATTGGATTTGGTGCTAGGTCTTTCCCTTTAGGTTTTACCCCAACAATGTTTTCATTAGTTTCGCTCACTCTCGAAATCAAGCATTTTACAGCAGGTTGGAGCAGCCTGTATCTCAGCACAGGAATAAGGTAGGGAAGAATTCTAAGGCTCATTTTGACTGCCTCCAGAAGTTAGATCAGATGGCAAATTGGATTTGGTGCTAGGTCTTTCCCTTTAGGTTTTACCCCAACAATGTTTTCATTAGTTTCGCTCACTCTCGAAATCAAGCATTTTACAGCAGGTTGGAGCAGCCTGTATCTCAGCACAGGAATAAGGTAGGGAAGAATTCTAAGGATCATTTTGACTGCCTCCAGAAGTTAGATCAGATGGCAAATTGGATTTGGTGCTAGGTCTTTCCCTTTAGGTTTTACCCCAACAATGTTTTCATTAGTTTCGCTCACTCTCGAAATCAAGCATTTTACAGCAGGTTGGAGCAGCCTGTATCTCAGCACAGGAATAAGGTAGGGAAGAATTCTAAGGCTCAATTTGACTGCCTCCAGAAGTTAGATCAGATGGCAAATTGGATTTGGTGCTAGGTCTTTCCCTTTAGGTTTTACCCCAACAATGTTTTCATTAGTTTCGCTCACTCTCGAAATCAAGCATTTTACAGCAGGTTGGAGCAGCCTGTATCTCAGCACAGGAATAAGGTAGGGAAGAATTCTAAGGCTCATTTTGACTGCCTCCAGAAGTTAGATCAGATGGCAAATTGGATTTGGTGCTAGGTCTTTCCCTTTAGGTTTTTACCCCAACAATGTTTTCATTAGTTTCGCTCACTCTCGAAATCAAGCATTTTACAGCAGGTTGGAGCAGCCTGTATCTCAGCACAGGAATAAGGTAGGGAAGAATTCTAAGGCTCATTTTGACTGCCTCCAGAAGTTAGATCAGATGGCAAATTGGATTTGGTGCTAGGTCTTTCCCTTTAGGTTTTACCCCAACAATGTTTTCATTAGTTTCGCTCACTCTCGAAATCAAGCATTTTACAGCAGGTTGGAGCAGCCTGTATCTCAGCACAGGAATAAGGTAGGGAAGAATTCTAAGGATCATTTTGACTGCCTCCAGAAGTTAGATCAGATGGCAAATTGGATTTGGTGCTAGGTCTTTCCCTTTAGGTTTTACCCCCAACAATGTTTTCATTAGTTTCGCTCACTCTCGAAATCAAGCATTTTACAGCAGGTTGGAGCAGCCTGTATCTCAGCACAGGAATAAGGTAGGGAAGAATTCTAAGGCTCATTTTGACTGCCTCCAGAAGTTAGATCAGATGGCAAATTGGATTTGGTGCTAGGTCCTTTCCCTTTAGGTTTTACCCCAACAATGTTTTCATTAGTTTCGCTCACTCTCGAAATCAAGCATTTTACAGCAGGTTGGAGCAGCCTGTATCTCAGCACAGGAATAAGGTAGGGAAGAATTCTAAGGCTCATTTTGACTGCCTCCAGAAGTTAGATCAGATGGCAAATTGGATTTGGTGCTAGGTCTTTCCCTTTAGGTTTTACCCCAACAATGTTTTCATTAGTTTCGCTCACTCTCGAAATCAAGCATTTTACAGCAGGTTGGAGCAGCCTGTATCTCAGCACAGGAATAAGGTAGGGAAGAATTCTAAGGCTCATTTTGACTGCCTCCAGAAGTTAGATCAGATGGCAAATTGGATTTGGTGCTAGGTCTTTCCCTTTAGGTTTTACCCCAACAATGTTTTCATTAGTTTCGCTCACTCTCGAAATCAAGCATTTTACAGCAGGTTGGAGCAGCCTGTATCTCAGCACAGGAATAAGGTAGGGAAGAATTCTAAGGATCATTTTGACTGCCTCCAGAAGTTAGATCAGATGGCAAATTGGATTTGGTGCTAGGTCTTTCCCTTTAGGTTTTACCCCAACAATGTTTTCATTAGTTTCGCTCACTCTCGAAATCAAGCATTTTACAGCAGGTTGGAGCAGCCTGTATCTCAGCACAGGAATAAGGTAGGGAAGAATTCTAAGGCTCATTTTGACTGCCTCCAGAAGTTAGATCAGATGGCAAATTGGATTTGGTGCTAGGTCTTTCCCTTTAGGTTTTACCCCAACAATGTTTTCATTAGTTTCGCTCACTCTCGAAATCAAGCATTTTACAGCAGGTTGGAGCAGCCTGTATCTCAGCACAGGAATAAGGTAGGGAAGAATTCTAAGGCTCATTTTGACTGCCTCCAGAAGTTAGATCAGATGGCAAATTGGATTTGGTGCTAGGTCTTTCCCTTTAGGTTTTACCCCAACAATGTTTTCATTAGTTTCGCTCACTCTCGAAATCAAGCATTTTACAGCAGGTTGGAGCAGCCTGTATCTCAGCACAGGAATAAGGTAGGGAAGAATTCTAAGGCTCATTTTGACTGCCTCCAGAAGTTAGATCAGATGGCAAATTGGATTTGGTGCTAGGTCTTTCCCTTTAGGTTTTACCCCAACAATGTTTTCATTAGTTTCGCTCACTCTCGAAATCAAGCATTTTACAGCAGGTTGGAGCAGCCTGTATCTCAGCACAGGAATAAGGTAGGGAAGAATTCTAAGGCTCATTTTGACTGCCTCCAGAAGTTAGATCAGATGGCAAATTGGATTTGGTGCTAGGTCTTTCCCTTTAGGTTTTACCCCAACAATGTTTTCATTAGTTTCGCTCACTCTCGAAATCAAGCATTTTACAGCAGGTTGGAGCAGCCTGTATCTCAGCACAGGAATAAGGTAGGGAAGAATTCTAAGGCTCATTTTGACTGCCTCCAGAAGTTAGATCAGATGGCAAATTGGATTTGGTGCTAGGTCTTTCCCTTTAGGTTTTACCCCAACAATGTTTTCATTAGTTTCGCTCACTCTCGAAATCAAGCATTTTACAGCAGGTTGGAGCAGCCTGTATCTCAGCACAGGAATAAGGTAGGGAAGAATTCTAAGGCTCATTTTGACTGCCTCCAGAAGTTAGATCAGATGGCAAATTGGATTTGGTGCTAGGTCTTTCCCTTTAGGTTTTACCCCAACAATGTTTTCATTAGTTTCGCTCACTCTCGAAATCAAGCATTTTACAGCAGGTTGGAGCAGCCTGTATCTCAGCACAGGAATAAGGTAGGGAAGAATTCTAAGGCTCATTTTGACTGCCTCCAGAAGTTAGATCAGATGGCAAATTGGATTTGGTGCTAGGTCTTTCCCTTTAGGTTTTACCCCAACAATGTTTTCATTAGTTTCGCTCACTCTCGAAATCAAGCATTTTACAGCAGGTTGGAGCAGCCTGTATCTCAGCACAGGAATAAGGTAGGGAAGAATTCTAAGGCTCATTTTGACTGCCTCCAGAAGTTAGATCAGATGGCAAATTGGATTTGGTGCTAGGTCTTTCCCTTTAGGTTTTACCCCCAACAATGTTTTCATTAGTTTCGCTCACTCTCGAAATCAAGCATTTTACAGCAGGTTGGAGCAGCCTGTATCTCAGCACAGGAATAAGGTAGGGAAGAATTCTAAGGCTCATTTTGACTGCCTCCAGAAGTTAGATCAGATGGCAAATTGGATTTGGTGCTAGGTCTTTCCCTTTTAGGTTTTACCCCAACAATGTTTTCATTAGTTTCGCTCACTCTCGAAATCAAGCATTTTACAGCAGGTTGGAGCAGCCTGTATCTCAGCACAGGAATAAGGTAGGGAAGAATTCTAAGGCTCATTTTGACTGCCTCCAGAAGTTAGATCAGATGGCAAATTGGATTTGGTGCTAGGTCTTTCCCTTTAGGTTTTACCCCAACAATGTTTTCATTAGTTTCGCTCACTCTCGAAATCAAGCATTTTACAGCAGGTTGGAGCAGCCTGTATCTCAGCACAGGAATAAGGTAGGGAAGAATTCTAAGGCTCATTTTGACTGCCTCCAGAAGTTAGATCAGATGGCAAATTGGATTTGGTGCTAGGTCTTTCCCTTTAGGTTTTACCCCAACAATGTTTTCATTAGTTTCGCTCACTCTCGAAATCAAGCATTTTACAGCAGGTTGGAGCAGCCTGTATCTCAGCACAGGAATAAGGTAGGGAAGAATTCTAAGGCTCATTTTGACTGCCTCCAGAAGTTAGATCAGATGGCAAATTGGATTTGGTGCTAGGTCTTTCCCTTTAGGTTTTACCCCAACAATGTTTTCATTAGTTTCGCTCACTCTCGAAATCAAGCATTTTACAGCAGGGTTGGAGCAGCCTGTATCTCAGCACAGGAATAAGGTAGGGAAGAATTCTAAGGCTCATTTTGACTGCCTCCAGAAGTTAGATCAGATGGCAAATTGGATTTGGTGCTAGGTCTTTCCCTTTAGGTTTTACCCCAACAATGTTTTCATTAGTTTCGCTCACTCTCGAAATCAAGCATTTTACAGCAGGTTGGAGCAGCCTGTATCTCAGCACAGGAATAAGGTAGGGAAGAATTCTAAGGCTCATTTTGACTGCCTCCAGAAGTTAGATCAGATGGCAAATTGGATTTGGTGCTAGGTCTTTCCCTTTAGGTTTTACCCCAACAATGTTTTCATTAGTTTCGCTCACTCTCGAAATCAAGCATTTTACAGCAGGTTGGAGCAGCCTGTATCTCAGCACAGGAATAAGGTAGGGAAGAATTCTAAGGCTCATTTTGACTGCCTCCAGAAGTTAGATCAGATGGCAAATTGGATTTGGTGCTAGGTCTTTCCCTTTAGGTTTTACCCCAACAATGTTTTCATTAGTTTCGCTCACTCTCGAAATCAAGCATTTTACAGCAGGTTGGAGCAGCCTGTATCTCAGCACAGGAATAAGGTAGGGAAGAATTCTAAGGCTCATTTTGACTGCCTCCAGAAGTTAGATCAGATGGCAAATTGGATTTGGTGCTAGGTCTTTCCCTTTAGGTTTTACCCCAACAATGTTTTCATTAGTTTCGCTCACTCTCGAAATCAAGCATTTTACAGCAGGTTGGAGCAGCCTGTATCTCAGCACAGGAATAAGGTAGGGAAGAATTCTAAGGCTCATTTTGACTGCCTCCAGAAGTTAGATCAGATGGCAAATTGGATTTGGTGCTAGGTCTTTCCCTTTAGGTTTTACCCCAACAATGTTTTTCATTAGTTTCGCTCACTCTCGAAATCAAGCATTTTACAGCAGGTTGGAGCAGCCTGTATCTCAGCACAGGAATAAGGTAGGGAAGAATTCTAAGGCTCATTTTGACTGCCTCCAGAAGTTAGATCAGATGGCAAATTGGATTTGGTGCTAGGTCTTTCCCTTTAGGTTTTACCCCAACAATGTTTTCATTAGTTTCGCTCACTCTCGAAATCAAGCATTTTACAGCAGGTTGGAGCAGCCTGTATCTCAGCACAGGAATAAGGTAGGGAAGAATTCTAAGGCTCATTTTGACTGCCTCCAGAAGTTAGATCAGATGGCAAATTGGATTTGGTGCTAGGTCTTTCCCTTTAGGTTTTACCCCAACAATGTTTTCATTAGTTTCGCTCACTCTCGAAATCAAGCATTTTACAGCAGGTTGGAGCAGCCTGTATCTCAGCACAGGAATAAGGTAGGGAAGAATTCTAAGGCTCATTTTGACTGCCTCCAGAAGTTAGATCAGATGGCAAATTGGATTTGGTGCTAGGTCTTTCCCTTTAGGTTTTACCCCAACAATGTTTTCATTAGTTTCGCTCACTCTCGAAATCAAGCATTTTTACAGCAGGTTGGAGCAGCCTGTATCTCAGCACAGGAATAAGGTAGGGAAGAATTCTAAGGCTCATTTTGACTGCCTCCAGAAGTTAGATCAGATGGCAAATTGGATTTGGTGCTAGGTCTTTCCCTTTAGGTTTTACCCCAACAATGTTTTCATTAGTTTCGCTCACTCTCGAAATCAAGCATTTTACAGCAGGTTGGAGCAGCCTGTATCTCAGCACAGGAATAAGGTAGGGAAGAATTCTAAGGCTCATTTTGACTGCCTCCAGAAGTTAGATCAGATGGCAAATTGGATTTGGTGCTAGGTCTTTCCCTTTAGGTTTTACCCCAACAATGTTTTCATTAGTTTCGCTCACTCTCGAAATCAAGCATTTTACAGCAGGTTGGAGCAGCCTGTATCTCAGCACAGGAATAAGGTAGGGAAGAATTCTAAGGCTCATTTTGACTGCCTCCAGAAGTTAGATCAGATGGCAAATTGGATTTGGTGCTAGGTCTTTCCCTTTAGGTTTTTACCCCAACAATGTTTTCATTAGTTTCGCTCACTCTCGAAATCAAGCATTTTACAGCAGGTTGGAGCAGCCTGTATCTCAGCACAGGAATAAGGTAGGGAAGAATTCTAAGGCTCATTTTGACTGCCTCCAGAAGTTAGATCAGATGGCAAATTGGATTTGGTGCTAGGTCTTTCCCTTTAGGTTTTACCCCAACAATGTTTTCATTAGTTTCGCTCACTCTCGAAATCAAGCATTTTACAGCAGGTTGGAGCAGCCTGTATCTCAGCACAGGAATAAGGTAGGGAAGAATTCTAAGGCTCATTTTGACTGCCTCCAGAAGTTAGATCAGATGGCAAATTGGATTTGGTGCTAGGTCTTTCCCTTTAGGTTTTACCCCAACAATGTTTTCATTAGTTTCGCTCACTCTCGAAATCAAGCATTTTACAGCAGGTTGGAGCAGCCTGTATCTCAGCACAGGAATAAGGTAGGGAAGAATTCTAAGGCTCATTTTGACTGCCTCCAGAAGTTAGATCAGATGGCAAATTGGATTTGGTGCTAGGTCTTTCCCTTTAGGTTTTACCCCAACAATGTTTTCATTAGTTTCGCTCACTCTCGAAATCAAGCATTTTACAGCAGGTTGGAGCAGCCTGTATCTCAGCACAGGAATAAGGTAGGGAAGAATTCTAAGGCTCATTTTGACTGCCTCCAGAAGTTAGATCAGATGGCAAATTGGATTTGGTGCTAGGTCTTTCCCTTTAGGTTTTACCCCAACAATGTTTTCATTAGTTTCGCTCACTCTCGAAATCAAGCATTTTACAGCAGGTTGGAGCAGCCTGTATCTCAGCACAGGAATAAGGTAGGGAAGAATTCTAAGGCTCATTTTGACTGCCTCCAGAAGTTAGATCAGATGGCAAATTGGATTTGGTGCTAGGTCTTTCCCTTTAGGTTTTACCCCAACAATGTTTTCATTAGTTTCGCTCACTCTCGAAATCAAGCATTTTACAGCAGGTTGGAGCAGCCTGTATCTCAGCACAGGAATAAGGTAGGGAAGAATTCTAAGGCTCATTTTGACTGCCTCCAGAAGTTAGATCAGATGGCAAATTGGATTTGGTGCTAGGTCTTTCCCTTTAGGTTTTACCCCAACAATGTTTTCATTAGTTTCGCTCACTCTCGAAATCAAGCATTTTACAGCAGGTTGGAGCAGCCTGTATCTCAGCACAGGAATAAGGTAGGGAAGAATTCTAAGGCTCATTTTGACTGCCTCCAGAAGTTAGATCAGATGGCAAATTGGATTTGGTGCTAGGTCTTTCCCTTTAGGTTTTACCCCAACAATGTTTTCATTAGTTTCGCTCACTCTCGAAATCAAGCATTTTACAGCAGGTTGGAGCAGCCTGTATCTCAGCACAGGAATAAGGTAGGGAAGAATTCTAAGGCTCATTTTGACTGCCTCCAGAAGTTAGATCAGATGGCAAATTGGATTTGGTGCTAGGTCTTTCCCTTTAGGTTTTACCCCAACAATGTTTTCATTAGTTTCGCTCACTCTCGAAATCAAGCATTTTACAGCAGGTTGGAGCAGCCTGTATCTCAGCACAGGAATAAGGTAGGGAAGAATTCTAAGGGTCATTTTGACTGCCTCCAGAAGTTAGATCAGATGGCAAATTGGATTTGGTGCTAGGTCTTTCCCTTTAGGTTTTACCCCAACAATGTTTTCATTAGTTTCGCTCACTCTCGAAATCAAGCATTTTACAGCAGGTTGGAGCAGCCTGTATCTCAGCACAGGAATAAGGTAGGGAAGAATTCTAAGGCTCATTTTGACTGCCTCCAGAAGTTAGATCAGATGGCAAATTGGATTTGGTGCTAGGTCTTTCCCCTTTAGGTTTTACCCCAACAATGTTTTCATTAGTTTCGCTCACTCTCGAAATCAAGCATTTTACAGCAGGTTGGAGCAGCCTGTATCTCAGCACAGGAATAAGGTAGGGGAAGAATTCTAAGGATCATTTTGACTGCCTCCAGAAGTTAGATCAGATGGCAAATTGGATTTGGTGCTAGGTCTTTCCCTTTAGGTTTTACCCCAACAATGTTTTCATTAGTTTCGCTCACTCTCGAAATCAAGCATTTTACAGCAGGTTGGAGCAGCCTGTATCTCAGCACAGGAATAAGGTAGGGAAGAATTCTAAGGCTCATTTTGACTGCCTCCAGAAGTTAGATCAGATGGCAAATTGGATTTGGTGCTAGGTCTTTCCCTTTAGGTTTTACCCCAACAATGTTTTCATTAGTTTCGCTCACTCTCGAAATCAAGCATTTTACAGCAGGTTGGAGCAGCCTGTATCTCAGCACAGGAATAAGGTAGGGAAGAATTCTAAGGCTCATTTTGACTGCCTCCAGAAGTTAGATCAGATGGCAAATTGGATTTGGTGCTAGGTCTTTCCCTTTAGGTTTTACCCCAACAATGTTTTCATTAGTTTCGCTCACTCTCGAAATCAAGCATTTTACAGCAGGTTGGAGCAGCCTGTATCTCAGCACAGGAATAAGGTAGGGAAGAATTCTAAGGCTCATTTTGACTGCCTCCAGAAGTTAGATCAGATGGCAAATTGGATTTGGTGCTAGGTCTTTCCCTTTAGGTTTTACCCCAACAATGTTTTCATTAGTTTCGCTCACTCTCGAAATCAAGCATTTTACAGCAGGTTGGAGCAGCCTGTATCTCAGCACAGGAATAAGGTAGGGAAGAATTCTAAGGCTCATTTTGACTGCCTCCAGAAGTTAGATCAGATGGCAAATTGGATTTGGTGCTAGGTCTTTCCCTTTAGGTTTTACCCCAACAATGTTTTCATTAGTTTCGCTCACTCTCGAAATCAAGCATTTTACAGCAGGTTGGAGCAGCCTGTATCTCAGCACAGGAATAAGGTAGGGAAGAATTCTAAGGCTCATTTTGACTGCCTCCAGAAGTTAGATCAGATGGCAAATTGGATTTGGTGCTAGGTCTTTCCCTTTAGGTTTTACCCCAACAATGTTTTCATTAGTTTCGCTCACTCTCGAAATCAAGCATTTTACAGCAGGTTGGAGCAGCCTGTACTCAGCACAGGAATAAGGTAGGGAAGAATTCTAAGGCTCATTTTGACTGCCTCCAGAAGTTAGATCAGATGGCAAATTGGATTTGGTGCTAGGTCTTTCCCTTTAGGTTTTACCCCAACAATGTTTTCATTAGTTTCGCTCACTCTCGAAATCAAGCATTTTACAGCAGGTTGGAGCAGCCTGTATCTCAGCACAGGAATAAGGTAGGGAAGAATTCTAAGGCTCATTTTGACTGCCTCCAGAAGTTAGATCAGATGGCAAATTGGATTTGGTGCTAGGTCTTTCCCTTTAGGTTTTACCCCAACAATGTTTTCATTAGTTTCGCTCACTCTCGAAATCAAGCATTTTACAGCAGGTTGGAGCAGCCTGTATCTCAGCACAGGAATAAGGTAGGGAAGAATTCTAAGGCTCATTTTGACTGCCTCCAGAAGTTAGATCAGATGGGCAAATTGGATTTGGTGCTAGGTCTTTCCCTTTAGGTTTTACCCCAACAATGTTTTTCATTAGTTTCGCTCACTCTCGAAATCAAGCATTTTACAGCAGGTTGGAGCAGCCTGTATCTCAGCACAGGAATAAGGTAGGGAAGAATTCTAAGGCTCATTTTGACTGCCTCCAGAAGTTAGATCAGATGGCAAATTGGATTTGGTGCTAGGTCTTTCCCTTTAGGTTTTACCCCAACAATGTTTTCATTAGTTTCGCTCACTCTCGAAATCAAGCATTTTACAGCAGGTTGGAGCAGCCTGTATCTCAGCACAGGAATAAGGTAGGGAAGAATTCTAAGGCTCATTTTGACTGCCTCCAGAAGTTAGATCAGATGGCAAATTGGATTTGGTGCTAGGTCTTTCCCTTTAGGGTTTTACCCCAACAATGTTTTCATTAGTTTCGCTCACTCCTCGAAATCAAGCATTTTACAGCAGGTTGGAGCAGCCTGTATCTCAGCACAGGAATAAGGTAGGGAAGAATTCTAAGGCTCATTTTGACTGCCTCCAGAAGTTAGATCAGATGGCAAATTGGATTTGGTGCTAGGTCTTTCCCTTTAGGTTTTACCCCAACAATGTTTTCATTAGTTTCGCTCACTCTCGAAATCAAGCATTTTACAGCAGGTTGGAGCAGCCTGTATCTCAGCACAGGAATAAGGTAGGGAAGAATTCTAAGGCTCATTTTGACTGCCTCCAGAAGTTAGATCAGATGGCAAATTGGATTTGGTGCTAGGTCTTTCCCTTTAGGTTTTACCCCAACAATGTTTTCATTAGTTTCGCTCACTCTCGAAATCAAGCATTTTACAGCAGGTTGGAGCAGCCTGTATCTCAGCACAGGAATAAGGTAGGGAAGAATTCTAAGGCTCATTTTGACTGCCTCCAGAAGTTAGATCAGATGGCAAATTGGATTTGGTGCTAGGTCTTTCCCTTTAGGTTTTACCCCCAACAATGTTTTCATTAGTTTCGCTCACTCTCGAAATCAAGCATTTTACAGCAGGTTGGAGCAGCCTGTATCTCAGCACAGGAATAAGGTAGGGAAGAATTCTAAGGCTCATTTTGACTGCCTCCAGAAGTTAGATCAGATGGCAAATTGGATTTGGTGCTAGGTCTTTCCCTTTAGGTTTTACCCCAACAATGTTTTCATTAGTTTCGCTCACTCTCGAAATCAAGCATTTTACAGCAGGTTGGAGCAGCCTGTATCTCAGCACAGGAATAAGGTAGGGAAGAATTCTAAGGCTCATTTTGACTGCCCTCCAGAAGTTAGATCAGATGGCAAATTGGATTTGGTGCTAGGTCTTTCCCTTTAGGTTTTACCCCAACAATGTTTTCATTAGTTTCGCTCACTCTCGAAATCAAGCATTTTACAGCAGGTTGGAGCAGCCTGTATCTCAGCACAGGAATAAGGTAGGGAAGAATTCTAAGGCTCATTTTGACTGCCTCCAGAAGTTAGATCAGATGGCAAATTGGATTTGGTGCTAGGTCTTTTCCCTTTAGGTTTTACCCCAACAATGTTTTCATTAGTTTCGCTCACTCTCGAAATCAAGCATTTTACAGCAGGTTGGAGCAGCCTGTATCTCAGCACAGGAATAAGGTAGGGAAGAATTCTAAGGCTCATTTTGACTGCCTCCAGAAGTTAGATCAGATGGCAAATTGGATTTGGTGCTAGGTCTTTCCCTTTAGGTTTTACCCCAACAATGTTTTCATTAGTTTCGCTCACTCTCGAAATCAAGCATTTTACAGGCAGCAGGTGGAGCAGCCTGTATCTCAGACAGAATAAGGTAGGGAAGAATTCTAAGGCTCATTTTGACTGCCTCCAGAAGTTAGATCAGATGGCAAATTGGATTTGGTGCTAGGTCTTTCCCTTTAGGTTTTACCCCAACAATGTTTTCATTAGTTTCGCTCACTCTCGAAATCAAGCATTTTACAGCAGGTTGGAGCAGCCTGTATCTCAGCACAGGAATAAGGTAGGGAAGAATTCTAAGGCTCATTTTGACTGCCTCCAGAAGTTAGATCAGATGGCAAATTGGATTTGGTGCTAGGTCTTTCCCTTTAGGTTTTACCCCAACAATGTTTTCATTAGTTTCGCTCACTCTCGAAATCAAGCATTTTACAGCAGGTTGGAGCAGCCTGTATCTCAGCACAGGAATAAGGTAGGGAAGAATTCTAAGGCTCATTTTGACTGCCTCCAGAAGTTAGATCAGATGGCAAATTGGATTTGGTGCTAGGTCTTTCCCTTTAGGTTTTACCCCAACAATGTTTTCATTAGTTTCGCTCACTCTCGAAATCAAGCATTTTACAGCAGGTTGGAGCAGCCTGTATCTCAGCACAGGAATAAGGTAGGGAAGAATTCAAATGCTCATTTTGACTGCCTCCAGAAGTTAGATCAGATGGCAAATTGGATTTGGTGCTAGGTCTTTCCCTTTAGGTTTTACCCCAACAATGTTTTCATTAGTTTCGCTCACTCTCGAAATCAAGCATTTTACAGCAGGTTGGAGCAGCCTGTATCTCAGCACAGGAATAAGGTAGGGAAGAATTCTAAGGCTCATTTTGACTGCCTCCAGAAGTTAGATCAGATGGCAAATTGGATTTGGTGCTCAGGTCTTTCCCTTTAGGTTTTACCCCAACAATGTTTTCATTAGTTTCGCTCACTCTCGAAATCAAGCATTTTACAGCAGGTTGGAGCAGCCTGTATCTCAGCACAGGAATAAGGTAGGGAAGAATTCTAAGGCTCATTTTGACTGCCTCCAGCCTCCAGAAGTTAGATCAGATGGCAAATTGGATTTGGTGCTAGGTCTTTCCCTTTAGGTTTTACCCCCAACAATGTTTTCATTAGTTTCGCTCACTCTCGAAATCAAGCATTTTACAGCAGGTTGGAGCAGCCTGTATCTCAGCACAGGAATAAGGTAGGGAAGAATTCTAAGGCTCATTTTGACTGCCTCCAGAAGTTAGATCAGATGGCAAATTGGATTTGGTGCTAGGTCTTTCCCTTTAGGTTTTACCCCAACAATGTTTTCATTAGTTTCGCTCACTCTCGAAATCAAGCATTTTACAGCAGGTTGGAGCAGCCTGTATCTCAGCACAGGAATAAGGTAGGGAAGAATTCTAAGGATCATTTTGACTGCCTCCAGAAGTTAGATCAGATGGCAAATTGGATTTGGTGCTAGGTCTTTCCCTTTAGGTTTTACCCCAACAATGTTTTCATTAGTTTCGCTCACTCTCGAAATCAAGCATTTTACAGCAGGTTGGAGCAGCCTGTATCTCAGCACAGGAATAAGGTAGGGAAGAATTCTAAGGCTCATTTTGACTGCCTCCAGAAGTTAGATCAGATGGCAAATTGGATTTGGTGCTAGGTCTTTCCCTTTAGGTTTTACCCCAACAATGTTTTCATTAGTTTCGCTCACTCTCGAAATCAAGCATTTTACAGCAGGTTGGAGCAGCCTGTATCTCAGCACAGGAATAAGGTAGGGAAGAATTCTAAGGCTCATTTTGACTGCCTCCAGAAGTTAGATCAGATGGCAAATTGGATTTGGTGCTAGGTCTTTCCCTTTAGGTTTTACCCCAACAATGTTTTCATTAGTTTCGCTCACTCTTGAAATCAAGCATTTTACAGCAGGTTGGAGCAGCCTGTATCTCAGCACAGGAATAAGGTAGGGAAGAATTCTAAGGCTCATTTTGACTGCCTCCAGAAGTTAGATCAGATGGCAAATTGGATTTGGTGCTAGGTCTTTCCCTTTAGGTTTTACCCCAACAATGTTTTCATTAGTTTCGCTCACTCTCGAAATCAAGCATTTTACAGCAGGTTGGAGCAGCCTGTATCTCAGCACAGGAATAAGGTAGGGAAGAATTCTAAGGCTCATTTTGACTGCCTCCAGAAGTTAGATCAGATGGCAAATTGGATTTGGTGCTAGGTCTTTCCCTTTAGGTTTTACCCCAACAATGTTTTCATTAGTTTCGCTCACTCTCGAAATCAAGCATTTTACAGCAGGTTGGAGCAGCCTGTATCTCAGCACAGGAATAAGGTAGGGAAGAATTCTAAGGCTCATTTTGACTGCCTCCAGAAGTTAGATCAGATGGCAAATTGGATTTGGTGCTAGGTCTTTCCCCTTTAGGTTTTACCCCAACAATGTTTTCATTAGTTTCGCTCACTCTCGAAATCAAGCATTTTACAGCAGGTTGGAGCAGCCTGTATCTCAGCACAGGAATAAGGTAGGGAAGAATTCTAAGGCTCATTTTGACTGCCTCCAGAAGTTAGATCAGATGGCAAATTGGATTTGGTGCTAGGTCTTTCCCTTTAGGTTTTACCCCCAACAATGTTTTCATTAGTTTCGCTCACTCTCGAAATCAAGCATTTTACAGCAGGTTGGAGCAGCCTGTATCTCAGCACAGGAATAAGGTAGGGAAGAATTCTAAGGCTCATTTTGACTGCCTCCAGAAGTTAGATCAGATGGCAAATTGGATTTGGTGCTAGGTCTTTCCCTTTAGGTTTTTACCCCAACAATGTTTTCATTAGTTTCGCTCACTCTCGAAATCAAGCATTTTACAGCAGGTTGGAGCAGCCTGTATCTCAGCACAGGAATAAGGTAGGGAAGAATTCTAAGGCTCATTTTGACTGCCTCCAGAAGTTAGATCAGATGGCAAATTGGATTTGGTGCTAGGTCTTTCCCTTTAGGTTTTACCCCAACAATGTTTTCATTAGTTTCGCTCACTCTCGAAATCAAGCATTTTACAGCAGGTTGGAGCAGCCTGTATCTCAGCACAGGAATAAGGTAGGGAAGAATTCTAAGGCTCATTTTGACTGCCTCCAGAAGTTAGATCAGATGGCAAATTGGATTTGGTGCTAGGTCTTTCCCTTTAGGTTTTACCCCAACAATGTTTTCATTAGTTTCGCTCACTCTCGAAATCAAGCATTTTACAGCAGGTTGGAGCAGCCTGTATCTCAGCACAGGAATAAGGTAGGGAAGAATTCTAAGGATCATTTTGACTGCCTCCAGAAGTTAGATCAGATGGCAAATTGGATTTGGTGCTAGGTCTTTCCCTTTAGGTTTTACCCCAACAATGTTTTCATTAGTTTCGCTCACTCTCGAAATCAAGCATTTTACAGCAGGTTGGAGCAGCCTGTATCTCAGCACAGGAATAAGGTAGGGAAGAATTCTAAGGCTCATTTTGACTGCCTCCAGAAGTTAGATCAGATGGCAAATTGGATTTGGTGCTAGGTCTTTCCCTTTAGGTTTTACCCCAACAATGTTTTCATTAGTTTCGCTCACTCTCGAAATCAAGCATTTTACAGCAGGTTGGAGCAGCCTGTATCTCAGCACAGGAATAAGGTAGGGAAGAATTCTAAGGCTCATTTTGACTGCCTCCAGAAGTTAGATCAGATGGCAAATTGGATTTGGTGCTAGGTCTTTCCCTTTAGGTTTTACCCCAACAATGTTTTCATTAGTTTCGCTCACTCTCGAAATCAAGCATTTTACAGCAGGTTGGAGCAGCCTGTATCTCAGCACAGGAATAAGGTAGGGAAGAATTCTAAGGCTCATTTTGACTGCCTCCAGAAGTTAGATCAGATGGCAAATTGGATTTGGTGCTAGGTCTTTCCCTTTAGGTTTTACCCCAACAATGTTTTCATTAGTTTCGCTCACTCTCGAAATCAAGCATTTTACAGCAGGTTGGAGCAGCCTGTATCTCAGCACAGGAATAAGGTAGGGAAGAATTCTAAGGCTCATTTTGACTGCCTCCAGAAGTTAGATCAGATGGCAAATTGGATTTGGTGCTAGGTCTTTCCCTTTAGGTTTTACCCCCAACAATGTTTTCATTAGTTTCGCTCACTCTCGAAATCAAGCATTTTACAGCAGGTTGGAGCAGCCTGTATCTCAGCACAGGAATAAGGTAGGGAAGAATTCTAAGGCTCATTTTGACTGCCTCCAGAAGTTAGATCAGATGGCAAATTGGATTTGGTGCTAGGTCTTTCCCTTTAGGTTTTACCCCAACAATGTTTTCATTAGTTTCGCTCACTCTCGAAATCAAGCATTTTACAGCAGGTTGGAGCAGCCTGTATCTCAGCACAGGAATAAGGTAGGGAAGAATTCTAAGGCTCATTTTGACTGCCTCCAGAAGTTAGATCAGATGGCAAATTGGATTTGGTGCTAGGTCTTTCCCTTTAGGTTTTACCCCAACAATGTTTTCATTAGTTTCGCTCACTCTCGAAATCAAGCATTTTACAGCAGGTTGGAGCAGCCTGTATCTCAGCACAGGAATAAGGTAGGGAAGAATTCTAAGGCTCATTTTGACTGCCTCCAGAAGTTAGATCAGATGGCAAATTGGATTTGGTGCTAGGTCTTTCCCTTTAGGTTTTACCCCAACAATGTTTTCATTAGTTTCGCTCACTCTCGAAATCAAGCATTTTACAGCAGGTTGGAGCAGCCTGTATCTCAGCACAGGAATAAGGTAGGGAAGAATTCTAAGGCTCATTTTGACTGCCTCCAGAAGTTAGATCAGATGGCAAATTGGATTTGGTGCTAGGTCTTTCCCTTTAGGTTTTACCCCAACAATGTTTTCATTAGTTTCGCTCACTCTCGAAATCAAGCATTTTACAGCAGGTTGGAGCAGCCTGTATCTCAGCACAGGAATAAGGTAGGGAAGAATTCTAAGGCTCATTTTGACTGCCTCCAGAAGTTAGATCAGATGGCAAATTGGATTTGGTGCTAGGTCTTTCCCTTTAGGTTTTACCCCAACAATGTTTTCATTAGTTTCGCTCACTCTCGAAATCAAGCATTTTACAGCAGGTTGGAGCAGCCTGTATCTCAGCACAGGAATAAGGTAGGGAAGAATTCTAAGGATCATTTTGACTGCCTCCAGAAGTTAGATCAGATGGCAAATTGGATTTGGTGCTAGGTCTTTCCCTTTAGGTTTTTACCCCAACAATGTTTTCATTAGTTTCGCTCACTCTCGAAATCAAGCATTTTACAGCAGGTTGGAGCAGCCTGTATCTCAGCACAGGAATAAGGTAGGGAAGAATTCTAAGGCTCATTTTGACTGCCTCCAGAAGTTAGATCAGATGGCAAATTGGATTTGGTGCTAGGTCTTTCCCTTTAGGTTTTACCCCAACAATGTTTTCATTAGTTTCGCTCACTCTCGAAATCAAGCATTTTACAGCAGGTTGGAGCAGCCTGTATCTCAGCACAGGAATAAGGTAGGGAAGAATTCTAAGGCTCATTTTGACTGCCTCCAGAAGTTAGATCAGATGGCAAATTGGATTTGGTGCTAGGTCTTTCCCTTTAGGTTTTACCCCAACAATGTTTTCATTAGTTTCGCTCACTCTTGAAATCAAGCATTTTACAGCAGGTTGGAGCAGCCTGTATCTCAGCACAGGAATAAGGTAGGGAAGAATTCTAAGGATCATTTTGACTGCCTCCAGAAGTTAGATCAGATGGCAAATTGGATTTGGTGCTAGGTCTTTCCCTTTAGGTTTTACCCCAACAATGTTTTCATTAGTTTCGCTCACTCTCGAAATCAAGCATTTTACAGCAGGTTGGAGCAGCCTGTATCTCAGCACAGGAATAAGGTAGGGAAGAATTCTAAGGCTCATTTTGACTGCCTCCAGAAGTTAGATCAGATGGCAAATTGGATTTGGTGCTAGGTCTTTCCCTTTAGGTTTTACCCCAACAATGTTTTCATTAGTTTCGCTCACTCTCGAAATCAAGCATTTTACAGCAGGTTGGAGCAGCCTGTATCTCAGCACAGGAATAAGGTAGGGAAGAATTCTAAGGCTCATTTTGACTGCCTCCAGAAGTTAGATCAGATGGCAAATTGGATTTGGTGCTAGGTCTTTCCCTTTAGGTTTTACCCCAACAATGTTTTCATTAGTTTCGCTCACTCTCGAAATCAAGCATTTTACAGCAGGTTGGAGCAGCCTGTATCTCAGCACAGGAATAAGGTAGGGAAGAATTCTAAGGCTCATTTTGACTGCCTCCAGAAGTTAGATCAGATGGCAAATTGGATTTGGTGCTAGGTCTTTCCCTTTAGGTTTTACCCCAACAATGTTTTCATTAGTTTCGCTCACTCTCGAAATCAAGCATTTTACAGCAGGTTGGAGCAGCCTGTATCTCAGCACAGGAATAAGGTAGGGAAGAATTCTAAGGCTCATTTTGACTGCCTCCAGAAGTTAGATCAGATGGCAAATTGGATTTGGTGCTAGGTCTTTCCCTTTAGGTTTTACCCCAACAATGTTTTCATTAGTTTCGCTCACTCTCGAAATCAAGCATTTTACAGCAGGTTGGAGCAGCCTGTATCTCAGCACAGGAATAAGGTAGGGAAGAATTCTAAGGCTCATTTTGACTGCCTCCAGAAGTTAGATCAGATGGCAAATTGGATTTGGTGCTAGGTCTTTCCCTTTAGGTTTTACCCCAACAATGTTTTCATTAGTTTCGCTCACTCTCGAAATCAAGCATTTTACAGCAGGTTGGAGCAGCCTGTATCTCAGCACAGGAATAAGGTAGGGAAGAATTCTAAGGCTCATTTTGACTGCCTCCAGAAGTTAGATCAGATGGCAAATTGGATTTGGTGCTAGGTCTTTCCCTTTAGGTTTTACCCCAACAATGTTTTCATTAGTTTCGCTCACTCTCGAAATCAAGCATTTTACAGCAGGTTGGAGCAGCCTGTATCTCAGCACAGGAATAAGGTAGGGAAGAATTCTAAGGATCATTTTGACTGCCTCCAGAAGTTAGATCAGATGGCAAATTGGATTTGGTGCTAGGTCTTTCCCTTTAGGTTTTACCCCAACAATGTTTTCATTAGTTTCGCTCACTCTCGAAATCAAGCATTTTACAGCAGGTTGGAGCAGCCTGTATCTCAGCACAGGAATAAGGTAGGGAAGAATTCTAAGGCTCATTTTGACTGCCTCCAGAAGTTAGATCAGATGGCAAATTGGATTTGGTGCTAGGTCTTTCCCTTTAGGTTTTACCCCAACAATGTTTTCATTAGTTTCGCTCACTCTCGAAATCAAGCATTTTACAGCAGGTTGGAGCAGCCTGTATCTCAGCACAGGAATAAGGTAGGGAAGAATTCTAAGGCTCATTTTGACTGCCTCCAGAAGTTAGATCAGATGGCAAATTGGATTTGGTGCTAGGTCTTTCCCTTTAGGTTTTTACCCCAACAATGTTTTCATTAGTTTCGCTCACTCTCGAAATCAAGCATTTTACAGCAGGTTGGAGCAGCCTGTATCTCAGCACAGGAATAAGGTAGGGAAGAATTCTAAGGGTCATTTTGACTGCCTCCAGAAGTTAGATCAGATGGCAAATTGGATTTGGTGCTAGGTCTTTCCCTTTAGGTTTTACCCCAACAATGTTTTCATTAGTTTCGCTCACTCTCGAAATCAAGCATTTTACAGCAGGGTTGGAGCAGCCTGTATCTCAGCACAGGAATAAGGTAGGGAAGAATTCTAAGGCTCATTTTGACTGCCTCCAGAAGTTAGATCAGATGGCAAATTGGATTTGGTGCTAGGTCTTTCCCTTTAGGTTTTACCCCAACAATGTTTTCATTAGTTTCGCTCACTCTCGAAATCAAGCATTTTACAGCAGGTTGGAGCAGCCTGTATCTCAGCACAGGAATAAGGTAGGGAAGAATTCAAATGCTCATTTTGACTGCCTCCAGAAGTTAGATCAGACGGCAAATTGGATTTGGTGCAAGGTCTTTCCCTTTAGGTTTTACCCCAACAATGTTTTCATTAGTTTCGCTCACTCTCGAAATCAAGCATTTTACAGCAGGTTGGAGCAGCCTGTATCTCAGCACAGGAATAAGGTAGGGAAGAATTCTAAGGGTCATTTTGACTGCCTCCAGAAGTTAGATCAGATGGCAAATTGGATTTGGTGCTAGGTCTTTCCCTTTAGGTTTTACCCCAACAATGTTTACATTAGTTTCGCTCACTCTCGAAATCAAGCATTTTACAGCAGGTTGGAGCAGCCTGTATCTCAGCACAGGAATAAGGTAGGGAAGAATTCTAAGGCTCATTTTGACTGCCTCCAGAAGTTAGATCAGATGGCAAATTGGATTTGGTGCTAGGTCTTTCCCTTTAGGTTTTACCCCAACAATGTTTTCATTAGTTTCGCTCACTCTCGAAATCAAGCATTTTACAGCAGGTTGGAGCAGCCTGTATCTCAGCACAGGAATAAGGTAGGGAAGAATTCAAATGCTCATTTTGACTGCCTCCAGAAGTTAGATCAGACGGCAAATTGGATTTGGTGCAAGGTCTTTCCCTTTAGGTTTTACCCCAACAATGTTTTCATTAGTTTCGCTCACTCTCGAAATCAAGCATTTTACAGCAGGTTGGAGCAGCCTGTATCTCAGCACAGGAATAAGGTAGGGAAGAATTCTAAGGCTCATTTTGACTGCCTCCAGAAGTTAGATCAGATGGCAAATTGGATTTGGTGCTAGGTCTTTCCCTTTAGGTTTTACCCCAACAATGTTTTCATTAGTTTCGCTCACTCTCGAAATCAAGCATTTTACAGCAGGTTGGAGCAGCCTGTATCTCAGCACAGGAATAAGGTAGGGAAGAATTCTAAGGATCATTTTGACTGCCTCCAGAAGTTAGATCAGATGGCAAATTGGATTTGGTGCTAGGTCTTTCCCTTTAGGTTTTACCCCAACAATGTTTTCATTAGTTTCGCTCACTCTCGAAATCAAGCATTTTACAGCAGGTTGGAGCAGCCTGTATCTCAGCACAGGAATAAGGTAGGGAAGAATTCAAATGCTCATTTTGACTGCCTCCAGAAGTTAGATCAGACGGCAAATTGGATTTGGTGCTAGGTCTTTCCCTTTAGGTTTTACCCCAACAATGTTTTCATTAGTTTCGCTCACTCTCGAAATCAAGCATTTTACAGCAGGTTGGAGCAGCCTGTATCTCAGCACAGGAATAAGGTAGGGAAGAATTCTAAGGCTCATTTTGACTGCCTCCAGAAGTTAGATCAGATGGCAAATTGGATTTGGTGCTAGGTCTTTCCCTTTAGGTTTTACCCCCAACAATGTTTTCATTAGTTTCGCTCACTCTCGAAATCAAGCATTTTACAGCAGGTTGGAGCAGCCTGTATCTCAGCACAGGAATAAGGTAGGGAAGAATTCTAAGGCTCATTTTGACTGCCTCCAGAAGTTAGATCAGATGGCAAATTGGATTTGGTGCTAGGTCTTTCCCTTTAGGTTTTACCCCAACAATGTTTTCATTAGTTTCGCTCACTCTCGAAATCAAGCATTTTACAGCAGGTTGGAGCAGCCTGTATCTCAGCACAGGAATAAGGTAGGGAAGAATTCTAAGGCTCATTTTGACTGCCTCCAGAAGTTAGATCAGATGGCAAATTGGATTTGGTGCTAGGTCTTTCCCTTTAGGTTTTACCCCAACAATGTTTTCATTAGTTTCGCTCACTCTCGAAATCAAGCATTTTACAGCAGGTTGGAGCAGCCTGTATCTCAGCACAGGAATAAGGTAGGGAAGAATTCTAAGGCTCATTTTGACTGCCTCCAGAAGTTAGATCAGATGGCAAATTGGATTTGGTGCTAGGTCTTTCCCTTTAGGTTTTACCCCAACAATGTTTTCATTAGTTTCGCTCACTCTCGAAATCAAGCATTTTACAGCAGGTTGGAGCAGCCTGTATCTCAGCACAGGAATAAGGTAGGGAAGAATTCTAAGGCTCATTTTGACTGCCTCCAGAAGTTAGATCAGATGGCAAATTGGATTTGGTGCTAGGTCTTTCCCTTTAGGTTTTACCCCAACAATGTTTTCATTAGTTTCGCTCACTCTCGAAATCAAGCATTTTACAGCAGGTTGGAGCAGCCTGTATCTCAGCACAGGAATAAGGTAGGGAAGAATTCTAAGGCTCATTTTGACTGCCTCCAGAAGTTAGATCAGATGGCAAATTGGATTTGGTGCTAGGTCTTTCCCTTTAGGTTTTACCCCAACAATGTTTTCATTAGTTTCGCTCACTCTCGAAATCAAGCATTTTACAGCAGGTTGGAGCAGCCTGTATCTCAGCACAGGAATAAGGTAGGGAAGAATTCTAAGGCTCATTTTGACTGCCTCCAGAAGTTAGATCAGATGGCAAATTGGATTTGGTGCTAGGTCTTTCCCTTTAGGTTTTACCCCAACAATGTTTTCATTAGTTTCGCTCACTCTCGAAATCAAGCATTTTACAGCAGGTTGGAGCAGCCTGTATCTCAGCACAGGAATAAGGTAGGGAAGAATTCTAAGGCTCATTTTGACTGCCTCCAGAAGTTAGATCAGATGGCAAATTGGATTTGGTGCTAGGTCTTTCCCTTTAGGTTTTACCCCAACAATGTTTTCATTAGTTTCGCTCACTCTCGAAATCAAGCATTTTAATTTTACAGCAGGTTGGAGCAGCCTGTATCTCAGCACAGGAATAAGGTAGGGAAGAATTCTAAGGATCATTTTGACTGCCTCCAGAAGTTAGATCAGATGGCAAATTGGATTTGGTGCTAGGTCTTTCCCTTTAGGTTTTACCCCAACAATGTTTTCATTAGTTTCGCTCACTCTCGAAATCAAGCATTTTACAGCAGGTTGGAGCAGCCTGTATCTCAGCACAGGAATAAGGTAGGGAAGAATTCTAAGGCTCATTTTGACTGCCTCCAGAAGTTAGATCAGATGGCAAATTGGATTTGGTGCTAGGTCTTTCCCTTTAGGTTTTACCCCAACAATGTTTTCATTAGTTTCGCTCACTCTCGAAATCAAGCATTTTACAGCAGGTTGGAGCAGCCTGTATCTCAGCACAGGAATAAGGTAGGGAAGAATTCTAAGGCTCATTTTGACTGCCTCCAGAAGTTAGATCAGATGGCAAATTGGATTTGGTGCTAGGTCTTTCCCTTTAGGTTTTACCCCAACAATGTTTTCATTAGTTTCGCTCACTCTCGAAATCAAGCATTTTACAGCAGGTTGGAGCAGCCTGTATCTCAGCACAGGAATAAGGTAGGGAAGAATTCTAAGGCTCATTTTGACTGCCTCCAGAAGTTAGATCAGATGGCAAATTGGATTTGGTGCTAGGTCTTTCCCTTTAGGTTTTACCCCAACAATGTTTTCATTAGTTTCGCTCACTCTCGAAATCAAGCATTTTACAGCAGGTTGGAGCAGCCTGTATCTCAGCACAGGAATAAGGTAGGGAAGAATTCTAAGGCTCATTTTGACTGCCTCCAGAAGTTAGATCAGATGGCAAATTGGATTTGGTGCTAGGTCTTTCCCTTTAGGTTTTACCCCAACAATGTTTTCATTAGTTTCGCTCACTCTCGAAATCAAGCATTTTACAGCAGGTTGGAGCAGCCTGTATCTCAGCACAGGAATAAGGTAGGGAAGAATTCTAAGGCTCATTTTGACTGCCTCCAGAAGTTAGATCAGATGGCAAATTGGATTTGGTGCTAGGTCTTTCCCTTTAGGTTTTACCCCAACAATGTTTTCATTAGTTTCGCTCACTCTCGAAATCAAGCATTTTAC
Organism: Melanerpes formicivorus; assembly: GCF_026170545.1. NCBI lineage: Eukaryota > Metazoa > Chordata > Aves > Piciformes > Picidae > Melanerpes > Melanerpes formicivorus. Next base: position 19,662 of record NW_027144026.1, on the reverse strand, counting down.
AGCAGGTTGGAGCAGCCTGTATCTCAGCACAGGAATAAGGTAGGGAAGAATTCTAAGGCTCATTTTGACTGCCTCCAGAAGTTAGATCAGATGGCAAATTGGATTTGGTGCTAGGTCTTTCCCTTTAGGTTTTACCCCAACAATGTTTTCATTAGTTTCGCTCACTCTCGAAATCAAGCATTTTACAGCAGGTTGGAGCAGCCTGTATCTCAGCACAGGAATAAGGTAGGGAAGAATTCTAAGGATCATTTTGACTGCCTCCAGAAGTTAGATCAGATGGCAAATTGGATTTGGTGCTAGGTCTTTCCCTTTAGGTTTTACCCCAACAATGTTTTCATTAGTTTCGCTCACTCTCGAAATCAAGCATTTTACAGCAGGTTGGAGCAGCCTGTATCTCAGCACAGGAATAAGGTAGGGAAGAATTCTAAGGCTCATTTTGACTGCCTCCAGAAGTTAGATCAGATGGCAAATTGGATTTGGTGCTAGGTCTTTCCCTTTAGGTTTTACCCCAACAATGTTTTCATTAGTTTCGCTCACTCTCGAAATCAAGCATTTTACAGCAGGTTGGAGCAGCCTGTATCTCAGCACAGGAATAAGGTAGGGAAGAATTCTAAGGCTCATTTTGACTGCCTCCAGAAGTTAGATCAGATGGCAAATTGGATTTGGTGCTAGGTCTTTCCCTTTAGGTTTTACCCCAACAATGTTTTCATTAGTTTCGCTCACTCTCGAAATCAAGCATTTTACAGCAGGTTGGAGCAGCCTGTATCTCAGCACAGGAATAAGGTAGGGAAGAATTCTAAGGCTCATTTTGACTGCCTCCAGAAGTTAGATCAGATGGCAAATTGGATTTGGTGCTAGGTCTTTCCCTTTAGGTTTTACCCCAACAATGTTTTCATTAGTTTCGCTCACTCTCGAAATCAAGCATTTTACAGCAGGTTGGAGCAGCCTGTATCTCAGCACAGGAATAAGGTAGGGAAGAATTCTAAGGCTCATTTTGACTGCCTCCAGAAGTTAGATCAGATGGCAAATTGGATTTGGTGCTAGGTCTTTCCCTTTAGGTTTTACCCCAACAATGTTTTCATTAGTTTCGCTCACTCTCGAAATCAAGCATTTTACAGCAGGTTGGAGCAGCCTGTATCTCAGCACAGGAATAAGGTAGGGAAGAATTCTAAGGCTCATTTTGACTGCCTCCAGAAGTTAGATCAGATGGCAAATTGGATTTGGTGCTAGGTCTTTCCCTTTAGGTTTTACCCCAACAATGTTTTCATTAGTTTCGCTCACTCTCGAAATCAAGCATTTTACAGCAGGTTGGAGCAGCCTGTATCTCAGCACAGGAATAAGGTAGGGAAGAATTCTAAGGCTCATTTTGACTGCCTCCAGAAGTTAGATCAGATGGCAAATTGGATTTGGTGCTAGGTCTTTCCCTTTAGGTTTTACCCCAACAATGTTTTCATTAGTTTCGCTCACTCTCGAAATCAAGCATTTTACAGCAGGTTGGAGCAGCCTGTATCTCAGCACAGGAATAAGGTAGGGAAGAATTCTAAGGATCATTTTGACTGCCTCCAGAAGTTAGATCAGATGGCAAATTGGATTTGGTGCTAGGTCTTTCCCTTTAGGTTTTACCCCAACAATGTTTTCATTAGTTTCGCTCACTCTCGAAATCAAGCATTTTACAGCAGGTTGGAGCAGCCTGTATCTCAGCACAGGAATAAGGTAGGGAAGAATTCTAAGGCTCATTTTGACTGCCTCCAGAAGTTAGATCAGATGGCAAATTGGATTTGGTGCTAGGTCTTTCCCTTTAGGTTTTACCCCAACAATGTTTTCATTAGTTTCGCTCACTCTCGAAATCAAGCATTTTACAGCAGGTTGGAGCAGCCTGTATCTCAGCACAGGAATAAGGTAGGGAAGAATTCTAAGGCTCATTTTGACTGCCTCCAGAAGTTAGATCAGATGGCAAATTGGATTTGGTGCTAGGTCTTTCCCTTTAGGTTTTACCCCAACAATGTTTTCATTAGTTTCGCTCACTCTCGAAATCAAGCATTTTACAGCAGGTTGGAGCAGCCTGTATCTCAGCACAGGAATAAGGTAGGGAAGAATTCTAAGGCTCATTTTGACTGCCTCCAGAAGTTAGATCAGATGGCAAATTGGATTTGGTGCTAGGTCTTTCCCTTTAGGTTTTACCCCAACAATGTTTTCATTAGTTTCGCTCACTCTCGAAATCAAGCATTTTACAGCAGGTTGGAGCAGCCTGTATCTCAGCACAGGAATAAGGTAGGGAAGAATTCTAAGGCTCATTTTGACTGCCTCCAGAAGTTAGATCAGATGGCAAATTGGATTTGGTGCTAGGTCTTTCCCTTTAGGTTTTACCCCAACAATGTTTTCATTAGTTTCGCTCACTCTCGAAATCAAGCATTTTACAGCAGGTTGGAGCAGCCTGTATCTCAGCACAGGAATAAGGTAGGGAAGAATTCTAAGGCTCATTTTGACTGCCTCCAGAAGTTAGATCAGATGGCAAATTGGATTTGGTGCTAGGTCTTTCCCTTTAGGTTTTACCCCAACAATGTTTTCATTAGTTTCGCTCACTCTCGAAATCAAGCATTTTACAGCAGGTTGGAGCAGCCTGTATCTCAGCACAGGAATAAGGTAGGGAAGAATTCTAAGGCTCATTTTGACTGCCTCCAGAAGTTAGATCAGATGGCAAATTGGATTTGGTGCTAGGTCTTTCCCTTTAGGTTTTACCCCAACAATGTTTTCATTAGTTTCGCTCACTCTCGAAATCAAGCATTTTACAGCAGGTTGGAGCAGCCTGTATCTCAGCACAGGAATAAGGTAGGGAAGAATTCTAAGGCTCATTTTGACTGCCTCCAGAAGTTAGATCAGATGGCAAATTGGATTTGGTGCTAGGTCTTTCCCTTTAGGTTTTACCCCAACAATGTTTTCATTAGTTTCGCTCACTCTCGAAATCAAGCATTTTACAGCAGGTTGGAGCAGCCTGTATCTCAGCACAGGAATAAGGTAGGGAAGAATTCTAAGGCTCATTTTGACTGCCTCCAGAAGTTAGATCAGATGGCAAATTGGATTTGGTGCTAGGTCTTTCCCTTTAGGTTTTACCCCAACAATGTTTTCATTAGTTTCGCTCACTCTCGAAATCAAGCATTTTACAGCAGGTTGGAGCAGCCTGTATCTCAGCACAGGAATAAGGTAGGGAAGAATTCTAAGGCTCATTTTGACTGCCTCCAGAAGTTAGATCAGATGGCAAATTGGATTTGGTGCTAGGTCTTTCCCTTTAGGTTTTACCCCAACAATGTTTTCATTAGTTTCGCTCACTCTCGAAATCAAGCATTTTACAGCAGGTTGGAGCAGCCTGTATCTCAGCACAGGAATAAGGTAGGGAAGAATTCTAAGGCTCATTTTGACTGCCTCCAGAAGTTAGATCAGATGGCAAATTGGATTTGGTGCTAGGTCTTTCCCTTTAGGTTTTACCCCAACAATGTTTTCATTAGTTTCGCTCACTCTCGAAATCAAGCATTTTACAGCAGGTTGGAGCAGCCTGTATCTCAGCACAGGAATAAGGTAGGGAAGAATTCTAAGGCTCATTTTGACTGCCTCCAGAAGTTAGATCAGATGGCAAATTGGATTTGGTGCTAGGTCTTTCCCTTTAGGTTTTACCCCAACAATGTTTTCATTAGTTTCGCTCACTCTCGAAATCAAGCATTTTACAGCAGGTTGGAGCAGCCTGTATCTCAGCACAGGAATAAGGTAGGGAAGAATTCTAAGGCTCATTTTGACTGCCTCCAGAAGTTAGATCAGATGGCAAATTGGATTTGGTGCTAGGTCTTTCCCTTTAGGTTTTACCCCAACAATGTTTTCATTAGTTTCGCTCACTCTCGAAATCAAGCATTTTACAGCAGGTTGGAGCAGCCTGTATCTCAGCACAGGAATAAGGTAGGGAAGAATTCTAAGGCTCATTTTGACTGCCTCCAGAAGTTAGATCAGATGGCAAATTGGATTTGGTGCTAGGTCTTTCCCTTTAGGTTTTACCCCAACAATGTTTTCATTAGTTTCGCTCACTCTCGAAATCAAGCATTTTACAGCAGGTTGGAGCAGCCTGTATCTCAGCACAGGAATAAGGTAGGGAAGAATTCTAAGGATCATTTTGACTGCCTCCAGAAGTTAGATCAGATGGCAAATTGGATTTGGTGCTAGGTCTTTCCCTTTAGGTTTTACCCCAACAATGTTTTCATTAGTTTCGCTCACTCTCGAAATCAAGCATTTTACAGCAGGTTGGAGCAGCCTGTATCTCAGCACAGGAATAAGGTAGGGAAGAATTCTAAGGATCATTTTGACTGCCTCCAGAAGTTAGATCAGATGGCAAATTGGATTTGGTGCTAGGTCTTTCCCTTTAGGTTTTACCCCAACAATGTTTTCATTAGTTTCGCTCACTCTCGAAATCAAGCATTTTACAGCAGGTTGGAGCAGCCTGTATCTCAGCACAGGAATAAGGTAGGGAAGAATTCTAAGGCTCATTTTGACTGCCTCCAGAAGTTAGATCAGATGGCAAATTGGATTTGGTGCTAGGTCTTTCCCTTTAGGTTTTACCCCAACAATGTTTTCATTAGTTTCGCTCACTCTCGAAATCAAGCATTTTACAGCAGGTTGGAGCAGCCTGTATCTCAGCACAGGAATAAGGTAGGGAAGAATTCTAAGGCTCATTTTGACTGCCTCCAGAAGTTAGATCAGATGGCAAATTGGATTTGGTGCTAGGTCTTTCCCTTTAGGTTTTACCCCAACAATGTTTTCATTAGTTTCGCTCACTCTCGAAATCAAGCATTTTACAGCAGGTTGGAGCAGCCTGTATCTCAGCACAGGAATAAGGTAGGGAAGAATTCAAATGCTCATTTTGACTGCCTCCAGAAGTTAGATCAGACGGCAAATTGGATTTGGTGCTAGGTCTTTCCCTTTAGGTTTTACCCCAACAATGTTTTCATTAGTTTCGCTCACTCTCGAAATCAAGCATTTTACAGCAGGTTGGAGCAGCCTGTATCTCAGCACAGGAATAAGGTAGGGAAGAATTCTAAGGCTCATTTTGACTGCCTCCAGAAGTTAGATCAGATGGCAAATTGGATTTGGTGCTAGGTCTTTCCCTTTAGGTTTTACCCCAACAATGTTTTCATTAGTTTCGCTCACTCTCGAAATCAAGCATTTTACAGCAGGTTGGAGCAGCCTGTATCTCAGCACAGGAATAAGGTAGGGAAGAATTCTAAGGATCATTTTGACTGCCTCCAGAAGTTAGATCAGATGGCAAATTGGATTTGGTGCTAGGTCTTTCCCTTTAGGTTTTACCCCAACAATGTTTTCATTAGTTTCGCTCACTCTCGAAATCAAGCATTTTACAGCAGGTTGGAGCAGCCTGTATCTCAGCACAGGAATAAGGTAGGGAAGAATTCTAAGGCTCATTTTGACTGCCTCCAGAAGTTAGATCAGATGGCAAATTGGATTTGGTGCTAGGTCTTTCCCTTTAGGTTTTACCCCAACAATGTTTTCATTAGTTTCGCTCACTCTCGAAATCAAGCATTTTACAGCAGGTTGGAGCAGCCTGTATCTCAGCACAGGAATAAGGTAGGGAAGAATTCTAAGGATCATTTTGACTGCCTCCAGAAGTTAGATCAGATGGCAAATTGGATTTGGTGCTAGGTCTTTCCCTTTAGGTTTTACCCCAACAATGTTTTCATTAGTTTCGCTCACTCTCGAAATCAAGCATTTTACAGCAGGTTGGAGCAGCCTGTATCTCAGCACAGGAATAAGGTAGGGAAGAATTCTAAGGCTCATTTTGACTGCCTCCAGAAGTTAGATCAGATGGCAAATTGGATTTGGTGCTAGGTCTTTCCCTTTAGGTTTTACCCCAACAATGTTTTCATTAGTTTCGCTCACTCTCGAAATCAAGCATTTTACAGCAGGTTGGAGCAGCCTGTATCTCAGCACAGGAATAAGGTAGGGAAGAATTCTAAGGCTCATTTTGACTGCCTCCAGAAGTTAGATCAGATGGCAAATTGGATTTGGTGCTAGGTCTTTCCCTTTAGGTTTTACCCCAACAATGTTTTCATTAGTTTCGCTCACTCTCGAAATCAAGCATTTTACAGCAGGTTGGAGCAGCCTGTATCTCAGCACAGGAATAAGGTAGGGAAGAATTCTAAGGCTCATTTTGACTGCCTCCAGAAGTTAGATCAGATGGCAAATTGGATTTGGTGCTAGGTCTTTCCCTTTAGGTTTTACCCCAACAATGTTTTCATTAGTTTCGCTCACTCTCGAAATCAAGCATTTTACAGCAGGTTGGAGCAGCCTGTATCTCAGCACAGGAATAAGGTAGGGAAGAATTCTAAGGCTCATTTTGACTGCCTCCAGAAGTTAGATCAGATGGCAAATTGGATTTGGTGCTAGGTCTTTCCCTTTAGGTTTTACCCCAACAATGTTTTCATTAGTTTCGCTCACTCTCGAAATCAAGCATTTTACAGCAGGTTGGAGCAGCCTGTATCTCAGCACAGGAATAAGGTAGGGAAGAATTCTAAGGCTCATTTTGACTGCCTCCAGAAGTTAGATCAGATGGCAAATTGGATTTGGTGCTAGGTCTTTCCCTTTAGGTTTTACCCCAACAATGTTTTCATTAGTTTCGCTCACTCTCGAAATCAAGCATTTTACAGCAGGTTGGAGCAGCCTGTATCTCAGCACAGGAATAAGGTAGGGAAGAATTCTAAGGCTCATTTTGACTGCCTCCAGAAGTTAGATCAGATGGCAAATTGGATTTGGTGCTAGGTCTTTCCCTTTAGGTTTTACCCCAACAATGTTTTCATTAGTTTCGCTCACTCTCGAAATCAAGCATTTTACAGCAGGTTGGAGCAGCCTGTATCTCAGCACAGGAATAAGGTAGGGAAGAATTCTAAGGCTCATTTTGACTGCCTCCAGAAGTTAGATCAGATGGCAAATTGGATTTGGTGCTAGGTCTTTCCCTTTAGGTTTTACCCCAACAATGTTTTCATTAGTTTCGCTCACTCTCGAAATCAAGCATTTTACAGCAGGTTGGAGCAGCCTGTATCTCAGCACAGGAATAAGGTAGGGAAGAATTCTAAGGCTCATTTTGACTGCCTCCAGAAGTTAGATCAGATGGCAAATTGGATTTGGTGCTAGGTCTTTCCCTTTAGGTTTTACCCCAACAATGTTTTCATTAGTTTCGCTCACTCTCGAAATCAAGCATTTTACAGCAGGTTGGAGCAGCCTGTATCTCAGCACAGGAATAAGGTAGGGAAGAATTCTAAGGCTCATTTTGACTGCCTCCAGAAGTTAGATCAGATGGCAAATTGGATTTGGTGCTAGGTCTTTCCCTTTAGGTTTTACCCCAACAATGTTTTCATTAGTTTCGCTCACTCTCGAAATCAAGCATTTTACAGCAGGTTGGAGCAGCCTGTATCTCAGCACAGGAATAAGGTAGGGAAGAATTCTAAGGCTCATTTTGACTGCCTCCAGAAGTTAGATCAGATGGCAAATTGGATTTGGTGCTAGGTCTTTCCCTTTAGGTTTTACCCCAACAATGTTTTCATTAGTTTCGCTCACTCTCGAAATCAAGCATTTTACAGCAGGTTGGAGCAGCCTGTATCTCAGCACAGGAATAAGGTAGGGAAGAATTCTAAGGCTCATTTTGACTGCCTCCAGAAGTTAGATCAGATGGCAAATTGGATTTGGTGCTAGGTCTTTCCCTTTAGGTTTTACCCCCAACAATGTTTTCATTAGTTTCGCTCACTCTCGAAATCAAGCATTTTACAGCAGGTTGGAGCAGCCTGTATCTCAGCACAGGAATAAGGTAGGGAAGAATTCTAAGGCTCATTTTGACTGCCTCCAGAAGTTAGATCAGATGGCAAATTGGATTTGGTGCTAGGTCTTTCCCTTTAGGTTTTACCCCAACAATGTTTTCATTAGTTTCGCTCACCTCTCGAAATCAAGCATTTTACAGCAGGTTGGAGCAGCCTGTATCTCAGCACAGGAATAAGGTAGGGAAGAATTCTAAGGCTCATTTTGACTGCCTCCAGAAGTTAGATCAGATGGCAAATTGGATTTGGTGCTAGGTCTTTCCCTTTAGGTTTTACCCCAACAATGTTTTCATTAGTTTCGCTCACTCTCGAAATCAAGCATTTTACAGCAGGTTGGAGCAGCCTGTATCTCAGCACAGGAATAAGGTAGGGAAGAATTCTAAGGCTCATTTTGACTGCCTCCAGAAGTTAGATCAGATGGCAAATTGGATTTGGTGCTAGGTCTTTCCCTTTAGGTTTTACCCCAACAATGTTTTCATTAGTTTCGCTCACTCTCGAAATCAAGCATTTTACAGCAGGTTGGAGCAGCCTGTATCTCAGCACAGGAATAAGGTAGGGAAGAATTCTAAGGCTCATTTTGACTGCCTCCAGAAGTTAGATCAGATGGCAAATTGGATTTGGTGCTAGGTCTTTCCCTTTAGGTTTTACCCCAACAATGTTTTCATTAGTTCGCTCACTCTCGAAATCAAGCATTTTACAGCAGGTTGGAGCAGCCTGTATCTCAGCACAGGAATAAGGTAGGGAAGAATTCTAAGGCTCATTTTGACTGCCTCCAGAAGTTAGATCAGATGGCAAATTGGATTTGGTGCTAGGTCTTTCCCTTTAGGTTTTACCCCAACAATGTTTTCATTAGTTTCGCTCACTCTCGAAATCAAGCATTTTACAGCAGGTTGGAGCAGCCTGTATCTCAGCACAGGAATAAGGTAGGGAAGAATTCTAAGGATCATTTTGACTGCCTCCAGAAGTTAGATCAGACGGCAAATTGGATTTGGTGCTAGGTCTTTCCCTTTAGGTTTTACCCCAACAATGTTTTCATTAGTTTCGCTCACTCTCGAAATCAAGCATTTTACAGCAGGTTGGAGCAGCCTGTATCTCAGCACAGGAATAAGGTAGGGAAGAATTCTAAGGCTCATTTTGACTGCCTCCATAAGTTAGATCAGATGGCAAATTGGATTTGGTGCTAGGTCTTTCCCTTTAGGTTTTACCCCAACAATGTTTTCATTAGTTTCGCTCACTCTCGAAATCAAGCATTTTACAGCAGGTTGGAGCAGCCTGTATCTCAGCACAGGAATAAGGTAGGGAAGAATTCTAAGGATCATTTTGACTGCCTCCAGAAGTTAGATCAGATGGCAAATTGGATTTGGTGCTAGGTCTTTCCCTTTAGGTTTTACCCCAACAATGTTTTCATTAGTTTCGCTCACTCTCGAAATCAAGCATTTTACAGCAGGTTGGAGCAGCCTGTATCTCAGCACAGGAATAAGGTAGGGAAGAATTCTAAGGATCATTTTGACTGCCTCCAGAAGTTAGATCAGATGGCAAATTGGATTTGGTGCTAGGTCTTTCCCTTTAGGTTTTACCCCAACAATGTTTTCATTAGTTTCGCTCACTCTCGAAATCAAGCATTTTACAGCAGGTTGGAGCAGCCTGTATCTCAGCACAGGAATAAGGTAGGGAAGAATTCTAAGGATCATTTTGACTGCCTCCAGAAGTTAGATCAGATGGCAAATTGGATTTGGTGCTAGGTCTTTCCCTTTAGGTTTTACCCCAACAATGTTTTCATTAGTTTCGCTCACTCTCGAAATCAAGCATTTTACAGCAGGTTGGAGCAGCCTGTATCTCAGCACAGGAATAAGGTAGGGAAGAATTCTAAGGCTCATTTTGACTGCCTCCAGAAGTTAGATCAGATGGCAAATTGGATTTGGTGCTAGGTCTTTCCCTTTAGGTTTTACCCCAACAATGTTTTCATTAGTTTCGCTCACTCTCGAAATCAAGCATTTTACAGCAGGTTGGAGCAGCCTGTATCTCAGCACAGGAATAAGGTAGGGAAGAATTCTAAGGATCATTTTGACTGCCTCCATAAGTTAGATCAGATGGCAAATTGGATTTGGTGCTAGGTCTTTCCCTTTAGGTTTTACCCCAACAATGTTTTCATTAGTTTCGCTCACTCTCGAAATCAAGCATTTTACAGCAGGTTGGAGCAGCCTGTATCTCAGCACAGGAATAAGGTAGGGAAGAATTCTAAGGATCATTTTGACTGCCTCCAGAAGTTAGATCAGATGGCAAATTGGATTTGGTGCTAGGTCTTTCCCTTTAGGTTTTACCCCAACAATGTTTTCATTAGTTTCGCTCACTCTCGAAATCAAGCATTTTACAGCAGGTTGGAGCAGCCTGTATCTCAGCACAGGAATAAGGTAGGGAAGAATTCTAAGGATCATTTTGACTGCCTCCAGAAGTTAGATCAGATGGCAAATTGGATTTGGTGCTAGGTCTTTCCCTTTAGGTTTTACCCCAACAATGTTTTCATTAGTTTCGCTCACTCTCGAAATCAAGCATTTTACAGCAGGTTGGAGCAGCCTGTATCTCAGCACAGGAATAAGGTAGGGAAGAATTCTAAGGATCATTTTGACTGCCTCCAGAAGTTAGATCAGATGGCAAATTGGATTTGGTGCTAGGTCTTTCCCTTTAGGTTTTACCCCAACAATGTTTTCATTAGTTTCGCTCACTCTCGAAATCAAGCATTTTACAGCAGGTTGGAGCAGCCTGTATCTCAGCACAGGAATAAGGTAGGGAAGAATTCTAAGGATCATTTTGACTGCCTCCAGAAGTTAGATCAGATGGCAAATTGGATTTGGTGCTAGGTCTTTCCCTTTAGGTTTTACCCCAACAATGTTTTCATTAGTTTCGCTCACTCTCGAAATCAAGCATTTTACAGCAGGTTGGAGCAGCCTGTATCTCAGCACAGGAATAAGGTAGGGAAGAATTCTAAGGATCATTTTGACTGCCTCCATAAGTTAGATCAGATGGCAAATTGGATTTGGTGCTAGGTCTTTCCCTTTAGGTTTTACCCCAACAATGTTTTCATTAGTTTCGCTCACTCTCGAAATCAAGCATTTTACAGCAGGTTGGAGCAGCCTGTATCTCAGCACAGGAATAAGGTAGGGAAGAATTCTAAGGATCATTTTGACTGCCTCCAGAAGTTAGATCAGATGGCAAATTGGATTTGGTGCTAGGTCTTTCCCTTTAGGTTTTACCCCAACAATGTTTTCATTAGTTTCGCTCACTCTCGAAATCAAGCATTTTACAGCAGGTTGGAGCAGCCTGTATCTCAGCACAGGAATAAGGTAGGGAAGAATTCTAAGGATCATTTTGACTGCCTCCAGAAGTTAGATCAGATGGCAAATTGGATTTGGTGCTAGGTCTTTCCCTTTAGGTTTTACCCCAACAATGTTTTCATTAGTTTCGCTCACTCTCGAAATCAAGCATTTTACAGCAGGTTGGAGCAGCCTGTATCTCAGCACAGGAATAAGGTAGGGAAGAATTCTAAGGATCATTTTGACTGCCTCCAGAAGTTAGATCAGATGGCAAATTGGATTTGGTGCTAGGTCTTTCCCTTTAGGTTTTACCCCAACAATGTTTTCATTAGTTTCGCTCACTCTCGAAATCAAGCATTTTACAGCAGGTTGGAGCAGCCTGTATCTCAGCACAGGAATAAGGTAGGGAAGAATTCTAAGGCTCATTTGACTGCCTCCAGAAGTTAGATCAGATGGCAAATTGGATTTGGTGCTAGGTCTTTCCCTTTAGGTTTTACCCCAACAATGTTTTCATTAGTTTCGCTCACTCTCGAATCAAGCATTTTACAGCAGGTTGGAGCAGCCTGTATCTCAGCACAGGAATAAGGTAGGGAAGAATTCTAAGGCTCATTTTGACTGCCTCCAGAAGTTAGATCAGATGGCAAATTGGATTTGGTGCTAGGTCTTTCCCTTTAGGTTTTACCCCAACAATGTTTTCATTAGTTTTCGCTCACTCTCGAAATCAAGCATTTTACAGCAGGTTGGAGCAGCCTGTATCTCAGCACAGGAATAAGGTAGGGAAGAATTCTAAGGCTCATTTTGACTGCCTCCAGAAGTTAGATCAGATGGCAAATTGGATTTGGTGCTAGGTCTTTCCCTTTAGGTTTTACCCCAACAATGTTTTCATTAGTTTCGCTCACTCTCGAAATCAAGCATTTTACAGCAGGTTGGAGCAGCCTGTATCTCAGCACAGGAATAAGGTAGGGAAGAATTCAAATGCTCATTTTGACTGCCTCCAGAAGTTAGATCAGACGGCAAATTGGATTTGGTGCTAGGTCTTTCCCTTTAGGTTTTACCCCAACAATGTTTTCATTAGTTTCGCTCACTCTCGAAATCAAGCATTTTACAGCAGGTTGGAGCAGCCTGTATCTCAGCACAGGAATAAGGTAGGGAAGAATTCTAAGGCTTATTTTGACTGCCTCCAGAAGTTAGATCAGATGGCAAATTGGATTTGGTGCTAGGTCTTTCCCTTTAGGTTTTACCCCAACAATGTTTTCATTAGTTTCGCTCACTCTCGAAATCAAGCATTTTACAGCAGGTTGGAGCAGCCTGTATCTCAGCACAGGAATAAGGTAGGGAAGAATTCTAAGGCTCATTTTGACTGCCTCCAGAAGTTAGATCAGATGGCAAATTGGATTTGGTGCTAGGTCTTTCCCTTTAGGTTTTACCCCCAACAATGTTTTCATTAGTTTCGCTCACTCTCGAAATCAAGCATTTTACAGCAGGTTGGAGCAGCCTGTATCTCAGCACAGGAATAAGGTAGGGAAGAATTCTAAGGATCATTTTGACTGCCTCCAGAAGTTAGATCAGATGGCAAATTGGATTTGGTGCTAGGTCTTTCCCTTTAGGTTTTACCCCAACAATGTTTTCATTAGTTTCGCTCACTCTCGAAATCAAGCATTTTACAGCAGGTTGGAGCAGCCTGTATCTCAGCACAGGAATAAGGTAGGGAAGAATTCTAAGGCTCATTTTGACTGCCTCCAGAAGTTAGATCAGATGGCAAATTGGATTTGGTGCTAGGTCTTTCCCTTTAGGTTTTACCCCAACAATGTTTTCATTAGTTTCGCTCACCTCTCGAAATCAAGCATTTTACAGCAGGTTGGAGCAGCCTGTATCTCAGCACAGGAATAAGGTAGGGAAGAATTCTAAGGCTCATTTTGACTGCCTCCAGAAGTTAGATCAGATGGCAAATTGGATTTGGTGCTAGGTCTTTCCCTTTAGGTTTTACCCCAACAATGTTTTCATTAGTTTCGCTCACTCTCGAATCAAGCATTTTACAGCAGGTTGGAGCAGCCTGTATCTCAGCACAGGAATAAGGTAGGGAAGAATTCTAAGGCTCATTTTGACTGCCTCCAGAAGTTAGATCAGATGGCAAATTGGATTTGGTGCTAGGTCTTTCCCTTTAGGTTTTACCCCAACAATGTTTTCATTAGTTTCGCTCACTCTCGAAATCAAGCATTTTACAGCAGGTTGGAGCAGCCTGTATCTCAGCACAGGAATAAGGTAGGGAAGAATTCTAAGGCTCATTTTGACTGCCTCCAGAAGTTAGATCAGATGGCAAATTGGATTTGGTGCTAGGTCTTTCCCTTTAGGTTTTACCCCAACAATGTTTTCATTAGTTTCGCTCACTCTCGAAATCAAGCATTTTACAGCAGGTTGGAGCAGCCTGTATCTCAGCACAGGAATAAGGTAGGGAAGAATTCTAAGGCTCATTTTGACTGCCTCCAGAAGTTAGATCAGATGGCAAATTGGATTTGGTGCTAGGTCTTTCTCTTTAGGTTTTACCCCAACAATGTTTTCATTAGTTTCGCTCACTCTCGAAATCAAGCATTTTACAGCAGGTTGGAGCAGCCTGTATCTCAGCACAGGAATAAGGTAGGGAAGAATTCTAAGGCTCATTTTGACTGCCTCCAGAAGTTAGATCAGATGGCAAATTGGATTTGGTGCTAGGTCTTTCCCTTTAGGTTTTACCCCAACAATGTTTTCATTAGTTTCGCTCACTCTCGAAATCAAGCATTTTACAGCAGGTTGGAGCAGCCTGTATCTCAGCACAGGAATAAGGTAGGGAAGAATTCTAAGGATCATTTTGACTGCCTCCAGAAGTTAGATCAGATGGCAAATTGGATTTGGTGCTAGGTCTTTCCCTTTAGGTTTTACCCCAACAATGTTTTCATTAGTTTCGCTCACTCTCGAAATCAAGCATTTTACAGCAGGTTGGAGCAGCCTGTATCTCAGCACAGGAATAAGGTAGGGAAGAATTCTAAGGATCATTTTGACTGCCTCCAGAAGTTAGATCAGATGGCAAATTGGATTTGGTGCTAGGTCTTTCCCTTTAGGTTTTACCCCAACAATGTTTTCATTAGTTTCGCTCACTCTCGAAATCAAGCATTTTACAGCAGGTTGGAGCAGCCTGTATCTCAGCACAGGAATAAGGTAGGGAAGAATTCTAAGGCTCATTTTGACTGCCTCCAGAAGTTAGATCAGATGGCAAATTGGATTTGGTGCTAGGTCTTTCCCTTTAGGTTTTACCCCAACAATGTTTTCATTAGTTTCGCTCACTCTCGAAATCAAGCATTTTACAGCAGGTTGGAGCAGCCTGTATCTCAGCACAGGAATAAGGTAGGGAAGAATTCTAAGGCTCATTTTGACTGCCTCCAGAAGTTAGATCAGATGGCAAATTGGATTTGGTGCTAGGTCTTTCCCTTTAGGTTTTACCCCAAACAATGTTTTCATTAGTTTCGCTCACTCTCGAAATCAAGCATTTTACCAGCAGGTTGGAGCAGCCTGTATCTCAGCACAGGAATAAGGTAGGGAAGAATTCTAAGGATCATTTTGACTGCCTCCAGAAGTTAGATCAGATGGCAAATTGGATTTGGTGCTAGGTCTTTCCCTTTAGGTTTTACCCCAACAATGTTTTCATTAGTTTCGCTCACTCTCGAAATCAAGCATTTTACAGCAGGTTGGAGCAGCCTGTATCTCAGCACAGGAATAAGGTAGGGAAGAATTCTAAGGCTCATTTTGACTGCCTCCAGAAGTTAGATCAGATGGCAAATTGGATTTGGTGCTAGGTCTTTCCCTTTAGGTTTTACCCCAACAATGTTTTAATTAGTTTCGCTCACTCTCGAAATCAAGCATTTTACAGCAGGTTGGAGCAGCCTGTATCTCAGCACAGGAATAAGGTAGGGAAGAATTCTAAGGCTCATTTTGACTGCCTCCAGAAGTTAGATCAGATGGCAAATTGGATTTGGTGCTAGGTCTTTCTCTTTAGGTTTTACCCCAACAATGTTTTCATTAGTTTCGCTCACTCTCGAAATCAAGCATTTTACAGCAGGTTGGAGCAGCCTGTATCTCAGCACAGGAATAAGGTAGGGAAGAATTCTAAGGCTCATTTTGACTGCCTCCAGAAGTTAGATCAGATGGCAAATTGGATTTGGTGCTAGGTCTTTCCCTTTAGGTTTTACCCCAACAATGTTTTCATTAGTTTCGCTCACTCTCGAAATCAAGCATTTTACAGCAGGTTGGAGCAGCCTGTATCTCAGCACAGGAATAAGGTAGGGAAGAATTCTAAGGCTCATTTTGACTGCCTCCAGAAGTTAGATCAGATGGCAAATTGGATTTGGTGCTAGGTCTTTCCCTTTAGGTTTTACCCCAACAATATTTTCATTAGTTTCGCTCACTCTCGAATCAAGCATTTTACAGCAGGTTGGAGCAGCCTGTATCTCAGCACAGGAATAAGGTAGGGAAGAATTCTAAGGATCATTTTGACTGCCTCCAGAAGTTAGATCAGATGGCAAATTGGATTTGGTGCTAGGTCTTTCCCTTTAGGTTTTACCCCAACAATGTTTTCATTAGTTTCGCTCACTCTCGAAATCAAGCATTTTACAGCAGGTTGGAGCAGCCTGTATCTCATCACAGGAATAAGGTAGGGAAGAATTCTAAGGCTCATTTTGACTGCCTCCAGAAGTTAGATCAGATGGCAAATTGGATTTGGTGCTAGGTCTTTCCCTTTAGGTTTTACCCCAACAATGTTTTCATTAGTTTCGCTCACTCTCGAAATCAAGCATTTTACAGCAGGTTGGAGCAGCCTGTATCTCAGCACAGGAATAAGGTAGGGAAGAATTCTAAGGATCATTTTGACTGCCTCCAGAAGTTAGATCAGATGGCAAATTGGATTTGGTGCTAGGTCTTTCCCTTTAGGTTTTACCCCCAACAATGTTTTCATTAGTTTCGCTCACTCTCGAAATCAAGCATTTTACAGCAGCTTGGAGCAGCCTGTATCTCAGCACAGGAATAAGGTAGGGAAGAATTCTAAGGCTCATTTTGACTGCCTCCAGAAGTTAGATCAGATGGCAAATTGGATTTGGTGCTAGGTCTTTCCCTTTAGGTTTTACCCCAACAATGTTTTAATTAGTTTCGCCTCACTCTCGAAATCAAGCATTTTACAGCAGGTTGGAGCAGCCTGTATCTCAGCACAGGAATAAGGTAGGGAAGAATTCTAAGGCTCATTTTGACTGCCTCCAGAAGTTAGATCAGATGGCAAATTGGATTTGGTGCTAGGTATTTCTCTTTAGGTTTTACCCCAACAATGTTTTCATTAGTTTCGCTCACTCTCGAAATCAAGCATTTTTACAGCAGGTTGGAGCAGCCTGTATCTCAGCACAGGAATAAGGTAGGGAAGAATTCTAAGGCTCATTTTGACTGCCTCCAGAAGTTAGATCAGATGGCAAATTGGATTTGGTGCTAGGTCTTTCCCTTTAGGTTTTACCCCAACAATGTTTTCATTAGTTTCGCTCACTCTCGAAATCAAGCATTTTACAGCAGGTTGGAGCAGCCTGTATCTCAGCACAGGAATAAGGTAGGGAAGAATTCTAAGGATCATTTTGACTGCCTCCAGAAGTTAGATCAGATGGCAAATTGGATTTGGTGCTAGGTCTTTCCCTTTAGGTTTTACCCCAACAATGTTTTCATTAGTTTCGCTCACTCTCGAAATCAAGCATTTTACAGCAGGTTGGAGCAGCCTGTATCTCAGCACAGGAATAAGGTAGGGAAGAATTCTAAGGATCATTTTGACTGCCTCCAGAAGTTAGATCAGATGGCAAATTGGATTTGGTGCTAGGTCTTTCCCTTTAGGTTTTACCCCAACAATGTTTCATTAGTTTCGCTCACTCTCGAAATCAAGCATTTTACAGCAGGTTGGAGCAGCCTGTATCTCAGCACAGGAATAAGGTAGGGAAGAATTCTAAGGCTCATTTTGACTGCCTCCAGAAGTTAGATCAGATGGCAAATTGGATTTGGTGCTAGGTCTTTCCCTTTAGGTTTTACCCCAACAATGTTTTCATTAGTTTCGCTCACTCTCGAAATCAAGCATTTTACAGCAGGTTGGAGCAGCCTGTATCTCAGCACAGGAATAAGGTAGGGAAGAATCTAAGGCTCATTTTGACTGCCTCCAGAAGTTAGATCAGATGGCAAATTGGATTTGGTGCTAGGTCTTTCCCTTTAGGTTTTACCCCAACAATGTTTTCATTAGTTTCGCTCACTCTCGAAATCAAGCATTTTACAGCAGGTTGGAGCAGCCTGTATCTCAGCACAGGAATAAGGTAGGGAAGAATTCTAAGGCTCATTTTGACTGCCTCCAGAAGTTAGATCAGATGGCAAATTGGATTTGGTGCTAGGTCTTTCCCTTTAGGTTTTACCCCAACAATGTTTTCATTAGTTTCGCTCACTCTCGAAATCAAGCATTTTACAGCAGGTTGGAGCAGCCTGTATCTCAGCACAGGAATAAGGTAGGGAAGAATTCTAAGGCTCATTTTGACTGCCTCCAGAAGTTAGATCAGATGGCAAATTGGATTTGGTGCTAGGTCTTTCCCTTTAGGTTTTACCCCAACAATGTTTTCATTAGTTTCGCTCACTCTCGAAATCAAGCATTTTACAGCAGGTTGGAGCAGCCTGTATCTCAGCACAGGAATAAGGTAGGGAAGAATTCTAAGGCTCATTTTGACTGCCTCCAGAAGTTAGATCAGATGGCAAATTGGATTTGGTGCTAGGTCTTTCCCTTTAGGTTTTACCCCAACAATGTTTTCATTAGTTTCGCTCACTCTCGAAATCAAGCATTTTACAGCAGGTTGGAGCAGCCTGTATCTCAGCACAGGAATAAGGTAGGGAAGAATTCTAAGGCTCATTTTGACTGCCTCCAGAAGTTAGATCAGATGGCAAATTGGATTTGGTGCTAGGTCTTTCCCTTTAGGTTTTACCCCAACAATGTTTTCATTAGTTTCGCTCACTCTCGAAATCAAGCATTTTTACAGCAGGTTGGAGCAGCCTGTATCTCAGCACAGGAATAAGGTAGGGAAGAATTCAAATGCTCATTTTGACTGCCTCCCAGAAGTTAGATCAGATGGCAAATTGGATTTGGTGCTAGGTCTTTCCCTTTAGGTTTTACCCCAACAATGTTTTCATTAGTTTCGCTCACTCTCGAAATCAAGCATTTTACAGCAGGTTGGAGCAGCCTGTATCTCAGCACAGGAATAAGGTAGGGAAGAATTCTAAGGATCATTTTGACTGCCTCCAGAAGTTAGATCAGATGGCAAATTGGATTTGGTGCTAGGTCTTTCCCTTTGGTTTTACCCCAACAATGTTTTCATTAGTTTCGCTCACTCTCGAAATCAAGCATTTTACAGCAGGTTGGAGCAGCCTGTATCTCAGCACAGGGAAATAAGGTAGGGAAGAATTCTAAGGCTCATTTTGACTGCCTCCAGAAGTTAGATCAGATGGCAAATTGGATTTGGTGCTAGGTCTTTCCCTTAGGTTTTACCCCAACAATGTTTTCATTAGTTTCGCTCACTCTCGAAATCAAGCATTTTACAGCAGGTTGGAGCAGCCTGTATCTCAGCACAGGAATAAGGTAGGGAAGAATTCTAAGGCTCATTTTGACTGCCTCCAGAAGTTAGATCAGATGGCAAATTGGATTTGGTGCTAGGTCTTTCCCTTTAGGTTTTACCCCAACAATGTTTTCATTAGTTTCGCTCACTCTCGAAATCAAGCATTTTACAGCAGGTTGGAGCAGCCTGTATCTCAGCACAGGAATAAGGTAGGGAAGAATTCTAAGGATCATTTTGACTGCCTCCAGAAGTTAGATCAGATGGCAAATTGGATTTGGTGCTAGGTCTTTCCCTTTAGGTTTTACCCCAACAATGTTTTCATTAGTTTCGCTCACATCTCGAAATCAAGCATTTTACAGCAGGTTGGAGCAGCCTGTATCTCAGCACAGGAATAAGGTAGGGAAGAATTCTAAGGCTCATTTTGACTGCCTCCAGAAGTTAGATCAGATGGCAAATTGGATTTGGTGCTAGGTCTTTCCCTTTAGGTTTTACCCCAACAATGTTTTCATTAGTTTCGCTCACTCTCGAAATCAAGCATTTTACAGCAGGTTGGAGCAGCCTGTATCTCAGCACAGGAATAAGGTAGGGAAGAATTCTAAGGATCATTTTGACTGCCTCCAGAAGTTAGATCAGATGGCAAATTGGATTTGGTGCTAGGTCTTTCCCTTTAGGTTTTACCCCAACAATGTTTTCATTAGTTTCGCTCACCTCTCGAAATCAAGCATTTTACAGCAGGTTGGAGCAGCCTGTATCTCAGCACAGGAATAAGGTAGGGAAGAATTCTAAGGCTCATTTTGACTGCCTCCAGAAGTTAGATCAGATGGCAAATTGGATTTGGTGCTAGGTCTTCCCTTT